>NW_009710762.1:0-6101 GCF_000703405.1 Apaloderma vittatum | reverse complement strand
GCCACTCCTCCATCCTGTAGCGCTGCTGGGGCTTGTTGTGGCCAAAGTGCAGGACCCGGCATTTGGCCTTATTGAAATTCATGTGATAGGCTGGATTGCTGGGCCAAGGTCAATCTAGATCCCACTGCAGAGCCTCCCTACTCTCTAGCAGATCGACACTTCCAGCTAGCTTGGTGTTGTGTGCAAACTTACTAAGGATGCTCATCCAAATCATTGACAAAAATGTTAAACAGGAGTGGCCCCAGTACTGAGCCCTGCGGGACACCACTCGTGACTGGCTGCCAACTGGATTCAACTTCATTGCCCACGACTCTTTGGACTCGGCCATCCAATCAGTTTTTCACCCAGCAAAGTGTATTCCCTTCCAAGCCAAGAGCAGTCAGTTTCTCTAAGAGAATGTTGTGAGCAACAGTGTCAAATGCCTTACTAAAGTCAAGCTAGACAACATCCACAGCCTTACCTTCATCCAGCAAGTGGGTCACTCTGTCATAGAAGGAGATCAGATTTGTTAAACAGAACCTGCTCTTCATAAACCTGTGCTGACTGGATCTGATCACCTGGTTGTCCTGCATGTGCTGCATAAGAGAACTGAGGCTGATCTGCTCCATCAGCTTCCCTGGCACTGAAGTCAAACTGACAGGTCTGTAATTTCCCAGGTCATCCTTCCTTCCTTTCTTATAGATGGGTGTTGTATTTGCTGACTTCCAATCAGCTAGGACCCTTCCAGTCAGCCAGGACTTGATAAATGATGGAGAGTGGTCTGGTGAGAATCCTTGCCAGTTCACCTGGTACTCTAGGGTGTATCCTGTCTGGCCCCATAGATCTATGAACGTCGACATGTAGTAGTAGGTCCCTGACTGTCTCCTCGTGTATTTTTTTTAAGCATAAGGCAGTCACAAGCCCTTTAATTAAACAAAAACCATCAAACACCCCAAAACTCTAAGAATTGTATCAAAGCGTAGACTTATGTTCATAATTAGGGATGGATTTTAAGAGAAAGTGCAAACCTGCTTGATTGACTACTGAGGTGTATCACCATTTTCTCCTTCACTGCTGCTACATAATCTTGTCCTGGATGAAGTTGTTGTAGACATATCTGGCCTTCCAAAGTACCTCCAACATGGCTTTTGGTGCCCTGCTTTTTTGGCCGGCTTTACAGCCCTAGAGATCAAGGAATTTAGTTAACCAGTCAGTGGGTTCAATATTAAACCTATGCCCTATGGCCATTTAGTATAATTACACAGTGGACATAGTGAGTTCATGTGGAGGTGTTCCCAATGCAGCTTATACGAAGCTTCAGTTCTATTACAGCAATGTACTGTAAAGCTTTGCAGACTCAAAGTTATGTGTCTTCTTAAAGTCCTAAGGCAATATCTGTCATTTATCAGTGTGGGCAATCAGGAAGTTTGGCACTTGAGAGCAACACATTTATTGGAAATAGACTCCAGATGGAAATCAACATGTAGCCAAATATAAGCTTAAACATTTAGTTTAGACTAGCTCTTTCACAGATTACATTCATAACAAAATTTCTTATCCACAACTATAATCTTAATGGAAGAGAGGTGTGAAGTACTCATTTGGCAATGTATCACTTTTACAATATGCAGAGATGGCAAAACAAATAAAAATGCTCATTACAAGTAGTAAATACAAAATGGGTTGTGAAAAAGCAAAGCCATTTTTTAATAAATAAATCTTTCATATTAGTTTTATTTGAAAACAAGTAGGATATGTCCATATTTGTGTTGTCTACAGCTACCTTATGTGGATAGTGTAAAGAAGGAAGTGAGGAGCGCGCCCATATCCGAAAAATAAATTCACGCATATAGTTAAATTTAAATTTATTTACAGGATATAAGCTCCCCACCAATTTAAAGGTTCGGTATCGGTTGAGACAAAGATCAAGCTCACGCACTAGCCCTTGACAAAAGAATGATAATCCAGATTATCATACACTCACCTCAATCAAGCCGGGGGTTCCCGTTCTCATCTTGATTGTTCTCACTAAGGTACCATAAAAGGGGGGATTCCCATTCTCCCTTTTAACCTTGCCAGGGGGTACCTTTACCAGGTGGGGGTTCCCATGCTCACCTGGTCGACCTTGTCTAGGGATGCCCTAGACCAAGGGGGACACCCCCTTAGGCCACCGCCACGAGGTAACTCCAACATGGCCACTGCAAAGCCCCTTTTTAAAACCTAGCCAATGATGACTGTGGTCAATCATAGCCATCTCGGCTTCTCATTGGCTGCTGGCCACCTTCCTGGGTGTAACCGAGTCCTGACCAGCTAGACAAGTCTGGACTAGCCCAGGTAGGCAGATTCCCTGGAATCCGCCTAGCAACAGCTTAGCTGGGGGGGGGAAATACCTGCCACAGATAGAAAGCATATATGCAAATAAATAGAGACAGACTTAATCTAATATGTTATGTTATCTAAACAAGCAGGACAAAGGGCAGGAGAATAATTATGGTCTTCACATTTGACCATGTGAGGAAACTGATGCAGAAGACAGAAAAGTATTGTCTAACCATAGTAAAAACCTTTGATTTCAGTTTCAGAAGAAGATTTATGGAACTGGAACCTCTTAAGGAAAAAGCCTCAAAAAATTTTCCTTGTTGGATAGAAAATTTTGCACAGTTTAGAATTATGTTATTTATACTTTACTTTGTACAGCTGTGACAAACGTTTTGGTAGTGCTTCTACAAGGAATTGAGGAACCTTATGGCCTCCAGAGGCATTTGAAGGGGATAGCATGCACCATATATGGTTTATAAAGTTTGTATGGCTTCCTTGGGCAAAGATATGCCTCAAAGGAGAAAAATAGAGTTTTCTACAACAGTTTCAACTAAGAGATAAGTAACCTGAATTTTCATTGCATTCACTTAAAGGTGAAGGCACTCACTTCTTGCATCGACAAGCATAAATTCAATACTGCAAGAAAATAAACTAGAGATGCTGAAAATATGTCTCACTTTGACGTTAAACCATGTGATCCAGAAACACAGAAGCATTTTAGGTTTTTAAAGTAGGACATGATGGAATTTACATTGAGATTTATCTATTAAAATATATTAATTTATATAGTAATTGATGTCCATGTTTGTATTATTGTATGTATATATTAATATATGTATACAAAATATTTTTATTTTATAACCAAATATTATACAATTGTACAAATATATTTTGTAATATTATAAATATATCCAAACTATACCGTCAATTGCAGAACACAGGATCAGAGAAAGACTATATAATTCCTTGATAAAGGCAGTCAACTCTAAAAAGATTCCCTGTTTCTAGGCCTGCTAAGGCATTTTGTATTAAACCTTTATCGAACAACATTCATAAAAAAGGCAATGACTGTTCTCTTCCAGATGAATGCCTTCATCACTCATGTACAGACTCAATATCTTTTTCTTTGTTTCTTGAAGCCTGAGTGTTTAGCTTCCTCCTTCTTAAAGGACTTAAAGAAGGATAGATGTTTCTTTGTCTCTGCCATAGTAGATTAGACCTTTTTTTTTTTTCAAAGACACAAGAGAGTTTTATACATTTTTTCCCTAAGCAGAAAACTTATGTGTCTAAACCTAAAAGGTGCTTTAGGCTAAGAATCCCAATCTCAGATATGTTTGTAAACCTGTAAGAACCAGACCTATAGAAATATTTGTTACTTTATTGGCTGCCATCTTACTCAAAATGCTCATGTCCCTGAAATCCAGTTCTATATGTCCCACTGTCCCCTTGAATAGCATCAGGATCTCAGGAGCCTATCTTGCAATGACAGGCAAATTCTGCTTCTTAAGATGAGTATCTAAAAGTTGTCTTTGGGAACAGCCATCATTACCACACTTAAATGCTTCTGTGGAGCTGAGTCTGTGCCCCTGTAAGCTAAAAACTGAGAAATTTTATTGGTACTTCTGCTGCAATTCAATAAGTGAAACAAAATCATTTGCAGCTGTACAGAATGCTTTTGGAAAAAAAAATCTGCTGAGTTTATGTGTTATATTTCATGAAAGCCTTCCAAAGAGTATCACTGCTCTTTTTTTATGAATGCAAGATAGAGGCTTGTTAATTGAAATCAATCTATTTAGTTTATCCAAGAGAAGGTTAAAAGGTGACTTCATTATGCTATTTAAGTAACTGTATAGGAAAGACATTTCTGATGGTAGATGCCTTTTTAATTTAATAGGGAAAGGTGTAATGAGATCCAGTGGTTAGCAGATGAGGCTAGACAAATTTGAATTAGGAATAAAGCAGAAATTTTAATAGTGAGAGCAATTAATCACTGGAAAAACTCAGCAAGGGATGAGGTGGCTACTTCATCATTTGAAGAACTGAGACTAGATAACTTTCTTAAATATATGGTCTAAGTGAAACAGAAATTATTAATACAGAAAATGCCCAATGCAGTTCATTGACTTGTGTTGTTTAAGAGGTCATGCTAGATCATCATAGTGATACCTTTTATCCTTAAAATATAGCAATCAGTAGATTAGGAAAGTAAGAAGTAAAATTCAAGGCTCCTTAAATAACTGGAGTTCCCCTCACTGCTTCTGCCAAGCAACCTGATTTGATGACTGCGTCTGTTTTTTCTTGATAGTTTTTCAACAGCTGTGGTCTCACTGCCAGGCAAATTTTTTTGCCCCAGGCTGCTTTCTGCATATTTTTTACTTCAGATCTCTTACTCCATACAGTCACTATTTACATGATCTGAAGGCAACATCCAGGACAGAAACTATTACCCAAACACAAAATATGGATATCTGACAGAACAGGAGACTTTTTGGAGGTACAGATATAAAGGTACTGAACCTTGTCCATCCACAGGCTTTAGGAAATGTTTTGACAGGTACTTATAACCTCTAAATATTCCAATTCAGGCTAAAATATTCAGGCTTACACTGTTTTTAAATTTAAGCTGAAGTATCTGCCAGCTCCAATTTTATCCCCAACTCCTAACTAAGACATACAGGGAATAATGACAATCCATGTGTGGGCTAGCAAAAAAGCAGACTACCTTATCAGTACTTCTCCAAAAATGCAGAGGATATTCTATCAGCGTATCTTCTTCATTTAGACAATCTACAGGGAGGCTGAAAATATCCTAAGCTCTGCAAAAGGTGTAGCCATTGCTGTATTAACCAGCAAGGGATACCACTGACAAGATGCATTAATATTAGGTGGTGTGATATGGCTTCTGGAAATAACCATTTCTTGTTTCATTAGTCCAGAAAAAGCCAGATGAATTCTTCCAGCCACTCTTCAAACCTGATAAGAAGGATATATTTAAAATATGTTAATCCCTTTCCATTTGCAAATCCCAAATCCAATGATATGTGAAGAGGAATTTAAGGGGATAGAGGACAGATGAACAAAGAGTAACAATGAAGTTGGAAAAAAGACAGTAATTTCTACATAGGCAATGCATACAGTGGAAGATCCCGCTAGGTGTCTTTATGAGGGTCTAACCTTAATTCTTCTTGTTCAGTAGCTATTAAAGCTGTCCATTCTAGGGTATCCACTTCCTTTTATTTTTATATCAGTTCTGTCTTCTGAGCTGAGCCATCCTATCTACGCTTAGAGCTGTGCTGTTCCAGAGGTAAGAAGAGATGGGAATTGCATGCATTGAGCTCTATCATTTTGTGTCTTTTCACCACTGTTGCACTCTCTCATTCACACAGACCATCGCCTGCCTCCATACCATTCATCTCTGCTCATTGACTTCTTACTGCTTGCACTTTCAGAAAGAGAACCGTGTAAAATTAAGCAAAATGTACAATGCGGAGTGAATGAGCTGCTCAGAAAAACAGATAAAATATTTTAGCACCTACAAGTTCAAACCTTAACCACCATTTGACACAGAGCTACAAGCAATGGTGTTACTGAAATGCCCATGAGGCCCCGAGCTTTTCACCAGCACATGAGTGCCAGTCTGGTCCATTACAGCATCTGGTCATCTGTGGTTCTCATGCTGCTCAGAGGTTATCTCATGCTTTTTCATGAGTGTGGATTCCTTGAGAGGTTTTCTAGACTGCAAGTCTTACATTCAAATATATTATTTCATTAAAGGGGTGTCCTGGGTTTGAGCTAAAACCCAG
>NW_009710761.1:144733-144986 GCF_000703405.1 Apaloderma vittatum | reverse complement strand
TTAGCAAGGGCACGGGCAGGGTCCTGCAGCCGGGCAGGGGGGTTGGAACTAGATGACTCCAAGGTCCCTTCCAGCTCAAGGCATTCTATGATTCTGTGCTGCCCATCTCCATCCCCCACAGCTCCGGTCCCAGGACCTCCGAGGCCGCCTCATGGCCTGGTGTCACCCCTGCAATGGCACAGCCACTGAAAGCCTGTGCTGGAGCCATTGGCAGGGTTTGCTGTGGGCAGCCACACTGCAGGGGTATGAATCT
>NW_009710761.1:106804-144702 GCF_000703405.1 Apaloderma vittatum | reverse complement strand
CCCCAGATTATTTCTGCTTTTTTTTTGAAGTCTTGCTCTCTCATGTAAAGCTAGAAACAGGCAGATTCCGATTAGACATTAGGAAGAAGTTCTTTACCATTAGGGTGGTGAGACCCTGGCACAGGTTGCCCAGAGAGGGGGTGGAAGCCCCATCCCTGGAGACATTCAAGGCCATGCTGGATGGGGGCTCTGAGCAACCTGATCGAGTGGCCGATGTCCCTGCCCATGGCGGGGCGGGTTGGAACTGGATGATCTTTCAGGTCCCTTCCAATCCAGACAATTCTATGATTCTATGTTGTCACCAACCTGACAGCCAGGCAGATGGGCCCTGGAAGACACGTTCCCATCACCAGATGCTGAAAGGTGCCTCAGTCTGTTGGTGAACCACTGTTGCTGCTGGTACGGACATTTTGACACCTACCTTGGTGGCCACGACCTCCTGCAGGAGTCCTGAAGACCTCAGAGAGGGCTCTCCTCTTACCACCTCCTCACATGGCTGGTAAGGTACCGCAGGATATTGCTGCTTTTGCAAACTAGGAAAATAAAAGCACTACTGAGGAAGAGTAGAGCAATTGCTTTTGAATCAGTCAGGAAGGTCAACTATTGCCATGGATATAACATACGTTGAAGGCTCAGCCACATGAAGAGGGCAGTTTGGAGATGCTTACCAGCTGGGCTTCTCAGTGGAGGGTGTCTTGGCTCCAGATAGCACTGTGTAATATGTAAATGGTCTTTAAATAATGACTGCAAAGCATATATCTGTGCTGTTCTCCCCTCCCTGTCCTCCGTATTGTAAATAGCATGGTTTTCCATAGAGCAGCCAGACTGTTTTCTGTAGCCCTTTCTTACAGACTTTTCTTTCTTATCATCTAGCTATGACTTGTTACCCGCTATTCCAGTGACAGGCTTCCCATGTTTATTAAAACTATACATAACAAAACAGCCAGAAAAATCTGAATTTTAACCAACCTCACAAGATGCGGTTTCCCCATGGAGTAGGGATTTTCTCCCCACGTGTTCTGTTACTACCATTGCACTATAGCAGATCTCTGTCACATACTCTTTTAGCAAGCAACAGAATGGCTGTACCATTACTCTAGTTACATTCCAGAGGATCCTGGCTCTGCAAATCAGCATGCTGTGCTATTCCCTGGATTTATTTCCATTCCATTGCTTCAGGGAAAAAAAAAAAAAAGAAGTCTGTACTAATTTGTCTCTCCTTCTTTGACTGGCTTCTGTGAAGGAAAGAAACACGACTCAGAAGTGGCAGTGGCAGTGGCATACCTCAGTCTTGCTACTTGAACAGAGTGTATAAACAGTATGGAGCCAGTATTTTCTCCTTCCTCATCTGCTCAGTCTGGATGACAAAAACTCAACTTCTTACACCATGGATCCCCAGTCGCAGAAAGAAGAGTCTTTAAACAGAACTTAACAGTTTTCTATTTAAAAAAAAAAAACAAACACAAAAACCCACTTGTGTTTTGCCTGCCTAGGCCACCAGTTTGTAAATTTATTTTCAGGTTTACCTTGTCATGCTCATTGACCAGGCTAGATAATACTAATTTGTTATTCTTTCTCGGGTAGCTTTCACCTCCCTTTAACATAGTGCCAGTGATCACATGTTCGGCCCACAATGCATCTGTTGTCCTTGTGAGATTAGGAGCTGCGAAGATGTTAGCATCATAGGAGAGGTGGAAGTAAAATCTAAACACTTAAAAAACTTTCTGAAATACGTGGAGGAGTACATACCTGGGGTGAGTGGTCAGCAAACCTCTCTTAGGCTGTATGGAGGGGGCTCAGAGAAACAGAAAAGGTTATTTCTCCTTTCTGTTGGGGTAAGGGAGAGCTGGTATTTGAAAAATACACTTTAGCTATACGTATCTCTTGATTTTTGAAGTAAGGATGTAATTTGAAATATGTCATCTGGAAGTAGCAGCTGCCCTTCGAGAACAGGAATGGCCAGTCAGGATCCAAATGAGCAATGCACATGGCTTCTGCTGCTTTGGACATCTGGCAGATAGACTTGGAGAGTGAGGGAACTCACAGGCTAAAATGCCCTTTTCCCAAATGAGCCTCTGCTTTCTTAAGCTACATTTCTCTGGCCCTCCTCTTCTTGGACCCTGTCTGCTGAGGTAACTGACTATAATGCGTGTCTTCCAGCTGGCTTCAGCAACTGCAGTCCCTTATAATCCTTTAGCTTCTTATGCACTCTCCATTGGAGTAACCGAGTATTTTACAGCCTTCAGCGTATTTGTCCTTAGAAAATACCTGCGAGGTCAGTACTCTTCTCCTTTCACAGCTTAAAACTAAGAGCAATTAAGTTACTGGCCCAAGTTCACAGAGGAAACTTGTGCTTTTCAATGTCCTATACGGACAGTCGTGCCTTTCAATGTCCTGTACGGACACTTTTGGCATCACTACCAGATGAAGGTCACTGGACCAACACTATGTGGCCAAGGCAGTCTCTGGGAAGCAGCTCTGTGAACCATCAGATTTCCCTTTACGGATGCCCACTGTGGAAGGAAGAACAAATGGTCCTAGGCAGATGGAGGATGCTTTGTATCCAAACCCATACATCAGTCACTGCCTTTGTGAAGTTGTTCTTTTGAAATGAGAACTGGTGGTGAATTAGAGTAAGCTCAACTTTAAAAGTTTGGTTAACTAAGAAACTGGTAAACTAAGAAATTGACTTCCCTTCAGAACTGTTGCTGCTAACACAGTTTTAAAAAGTTTCTGTCAATAAATGATTCACACTTAATGCCCTGAGGCTTCTCCCACTGAACTGAAGCAGTAAAACCAACAAGAGGTGCAGTACTGTTTTAAATACATTTACAAACAAAAACAACAAAAGAATGGCTGTTAGGTCATCATCTCCTAGTAACATGCTTCTGTAATGGAAGCAATATAACTTAAAAGGCTTTGTGCAGCACAACAGTGTATCTATCTCAGGAGCGCTGCAATGCCTGTAGAGGAACTGCGTCAGAAGAGGTAAGGCATTTTACTAATAAGACATGAGCTCACCATTAGATGTGAGTAAGTCTTCAGTAAAGTAAAGGCATTACCACTAGCAAGAAGAGCTGTTCAGTCATGCAGCACATAGACAGCTAGCAGCCCACTCCACTATGAGCCTAACTGCTGCAGACTTGCCTTGCATCCAAGCTGGCGTTTGTTCTGAGAAACAACGGGTTGGCAAAGGAGGTCTGATTAAGAATCAAAATCCCAGAGAAGGCTATAATCTAGAATTGGTTTTTGAACCCAAAGTTCCTCAGCTGCAATATAGAGCTGTCCATCTTTGTAGGCTGTATACTTGTATATGCTTGAAACTACTGCATCAGTTATAAAAGTTTGAGAGATTTGTATGTTTCTTTCATGACCCTAGTTATTCATGGGAAAAAAAGGGTGGATTTTTTGAGACAGCTTGTGAAAATACAACTACTTCTTGTAAAATGAAACTTTATTCTAAAATGTATCCAAAATTGCAAGACACAAGCACCATTAAACAGATAAATAGACATGTATTTATGTACAGAGAGCATCAAAACACAAAACAATTGTTAATATAATTCTTATACCATTTTAATGAGTATCCATCAATAAAACTTTACAATTTAAAGAAGACTTTTCAGTTGCAAAACAGTTGTAAAATCATATGTATAAATTATGTTTACTACAATTCCAATAACAGAGGCAAAGTAAAATACAAAAATAATAATCAATACTGCAAATTCAAATACAAAACCCAAAGTAATGCTGCACAGGTACATATGTACACTGGATGAATTCATGCAGCTAGGCAGTGCAACAAATTAACTGCTGAGTTTAACTTATCACAAAATGGAACAACCATGTCGGCAAACAGAAGAAAATATATTTTTGCAATAAATCATAGTGCATTTTGAAGTTAGACTTTATAAAATGATTGTTGAGTGATATACTTCTAAAATTCCCCATGTGATCTGAGATCCCCCAACTCCTTTTCTGCAAAATAAAATACAAATGGCAAAAGCTAAAACACCCACTGTAGTACAGAGTATGATGTACTGGTACCATCTTGATTTTTTTTTGTTTTGTTCTTGGTATCAGACTTATTTGCAAGTGTCCATGTCCACAGGGACATGTCTTACTCCTTGCTACCAAAAGTCAATCTTTCACACTCCAATGCTATCTCCATAAAGTGAATCTTACACGATGCTTAGACTGCACTGTTTTAAAGAGACACAGCTGAGCCTGGAAAAAAGAACTCTTAAATCCCTACGAAGTACAGAGAGAGAGTAAAATGGAGGACAGAGACCTCATTGTTCCTGAAGCTCCTATCCCTAGTTGCTTTAATTACATAAACACAGAATAACGTAAGAGGCTTTTATGGCTTGGATGAAATTTCTGCTAATTTGCTGGGCAAGCACAAAGCCCATGTCTCTCCACAGGGCTTGCCTTTCACAGTGCAGAAGGCTACAGACTATTTCAGTTGGTGAAAGGAAGCCTCCGGTAACTATATAGAAAAATACTTCCGCGGTGAAAATGCTTTAGGGATAAAGAAACAAAGTCAAAACAGAACCTCTTGAAAACTGTGATTTCTTGTGTAGCTGCGATACTTAAACATGGCTGTTCACCTTTCAGTTCTGTGTTGGCTGGCATATCATGAACGTGTAGCTAAAACTGAGGTTCATACCTCATTGAATATTACTGGTTAAGTGTCAAAATTAGATGAGATACAGTTACACAGTCTTTTTTTTTCTCTTAAAATCTCAAGTGATAAGCACACTCAGTGTTTTCACTAGGAAGTTACTGCTAAAATGCTACATTTCTGTGCTGAGAAGACATTAATTTACAGCAGCCTGTAAACTACTGAAGAGTTGCTCCCTACATCCCCTGCGTTTCCAAAACCCCCTTTCAAGCCATAGCTAACTGTCAAATTCATGGGAGTTTTGACCAAAAAAGGGATGCAGGAAAACACGTGTATTGGGTAAACAATGTAGCAGTTTATACAGCAGCATTTATAAATTTCCATCATGCAAGCACGTGTAGAGAGAAGCTAAGAGACGGCATGCACTGCAGTGATGTCATTGTGCTTATGTCTGGTGAGAATACTACAGCATTTTCACCTGGGAAAACATAAACGTTAGCCCCAGAAGACTCAAATAGCCAGTATTAATATAAAGCCATCCTCTACTACGTAGTAAAGAACACCTCAAAGGAGGGAAGAAGTTTCATCTGCTTGTAGCTTATAGATACTGAAGCTGAAGAGAATTACAAAGGCACGATACAAGCCTATATTTCTCGTATTATATATATTCACATATTTCTTGCTCATACCACCTCAAGATACTTAATGGTAAAATAATAACTGAAGATACAGATGTTAATTGGAAGTTAAGCACTAAATTAAATGATTGCTGGAGAAGATAGCTCATTACTTGCTACATTCCTACTCTTCCTAGGTGGTGAGCTTGTCCACCTTTCCTCTGTTGGCTGACAATACATCAAGATATTCAAGAACATGGCAATCCACCAAGAAAACCGGAAGAGTGTCAAGATGAGAGACAGAATGGCTTTATGCATTTGAAAAGATGTCATTAAGTGGCTGCCACAGCAATCTTTCCCACCGCAACTGTTTTACCCTTGGCCCAGAATTCACTGAGAACCCAGAAACAGCAGCTGGAAATTCATATTCATTTTCCTGCAGAGATGAGGCTAAGATAATATGTGAAGATAACATTTTCGTTAAGTTCGGCACTCAAAATATCGAACAGCGAAGCAGGGATTGTACTGGAGAATCCTAAAAACAGTTCTCAATTTTTCTATTCAAAGCTACACGACTTGCATGTATTTCTCAACACTGAATGACTTACAACTCGGGAAATAAAGCAAATGTATCAATATTGCTCCTGTTAAACTTACAAAAGAATTACACCCACTTTTGTGTGATGATGTTATATGGCAACTTGGGAGGCAGCTGCTCGCAGGCTCAGCTGTGAGAATGTGGACAGTTTCTAAAGATGAAAAGGTGCGTGTTAGAACATTAGTATTTTTAAATTTCAGCTGTTCCTCAGCTGAAGAATCAGCACAACTGCTGTTATGATTTTGTACCGGCAGTTAATGAAGAAATGTATCAAGTTGAACTAGAATAAGGTAGGTGTATGCTGCCTGCCTGAGATGAAACCTGCTACAAATGGGCTTTGCTAATCCACAGTAACGCTGTCTGCAAAGACCTGGTCTAAATGAAACTGGATACTTTGCTTATGTCCAAATTGGCATGTAAAATCATATACATACACTGCAAGTTTACAGACTCCTCCCCCATAAACTGCTGTTACTACCCATCAACTGCCGTTACTACCTGTATTCTCACAATCCTGAATTAGGAGTTCCTGGATTTATTCCTTAAAGCTCTCAGAAGAGGAATCTTTAGCCACCTCTAGAAAGCATGAATATGAGTATCTTGGTTCCAGCCTCCAGCTGAATTTAAAAGCAGCATATGCTATTGCTGGTATTGATTCAGTTACGCAATGGTTTCTTCATGTGTTCCTCTCCAATAAATGAATCAGTGGAGGCAAAGAGTGAGAGAGCCCACTTAACAGATTAGGCAGGTGTAAGCCTTCTAGAAATGTTCAAACAAGTTACTTCAAGTTACACCTGTTTATAAAAAAGGAAGTAAAGATGAAGCAAATAGCAACTATGAGGCAGAAATCTTGCGTTTGAGACTGAAGCATTTAGAAACTCGGCTGGAATACACTCAGATGCAGGAGCTACGTAACTCTTGCCCATACCAGGCTCAAATAAATACACTTTTGCGTACTGGGATGTGAAGCACAATATAAACCCTTGGATTCTTTCCACCTAACTAGGCCTTTAAAAGCCTGAACGATTCGTGAGTGGAGAGGGTGACTGATGCCATAACATCATCGTTCATCTCCTCTTCTGTCCCTCCTCTGATTCACAGAAGAAACCTAGGCTGATAATTTTTAGGGAGCTAAGATTACGGTAGGATGAATCAAGCCACAGTGTGGAGCAGAAACAAGTCTGATGTGGTGGTACAGTATTACCATTACAAAGCACAGTCCGTAATATTCTTGTCTGCAGCTCGAACTCAGATATGCTTTGTGGTTAGCGACCCACACAATCCATGTCTTTGCAAACTCCCCAGTCTTGCAAGAGCATTTTAAAGATAAAACGGTGAGGTTTGATTTGCTTCCCTTGTTTGGTCCTTAGACAAGCCAGCTTCTTAAACACCGGATTCCTGGAGCTGTGCTACACAGACTCTCAGAGCCACTCTCTGAGGGGAGGCTCTTTCAATACACAAATCCACACAGGGTCATACTGTGGTACAACAGAACTAATACCACCAAACCTCTCAGCTCTTCAGCAGCTGTGGAAAACAGCTGTGTATTTCAAAAAGGTTTTAAAAGAAGGGAGGCCTTCTGGGGCAGGCCTGTTTTCTAACACAGTCTAAGGGCTTCAAATAAAGATGTATCTCTGGTAGAACTCCTTCCAAGGGCTGCAGCTGGGATACTTATGATCCTTCAAAGCAAGACTCTAAACCATGTGGAAAGTGATCGCTGTCAGGCAGCGTGTTGGACCTCTCATCGACACAGACTACTGTCCTTCTGAAACTATCTCAAAGGTTTCTTTCTAAAGTTGCACACAAGGTCTGGAGAAGTTCACAGTTGGAGTGGTTTTTCATCCTAACAAAACAGTCACACATGCCCATGTACTTATGACACTGTGGGAATTCTGTATCGCCATGCTTTTCAACTTTTTCAGTATGACATGGGTTGGCTCTTTGCACTAGCTGTCTATAATGAAGATGAAGCACACACTGAAGAGAAATACAGCTGTTCTGAAATACACAAAGTTTGTGAGATCCCCAATATTATCAATATTAATTCTTAAGGTCAGAGGCAGTATCAAGTTTTGCATGCATTTTCTAAGTTAATATTTATTTACAAATTTCATTCTTGCTGGTTTGGAAAATTACTGAGGTTTTCTTTACTTCCAAGAGTGGAGTTTAAACATTAGGTTCATTTATGATGTTCACAGTCATTCTTTGTCTAAAATACACCTACCTATTTTTTTTAAATGTGACCTGCAAATACTTGGGATTATGGGATTGGGATTACCCTGTTCTCTGTAAAGGGATGAATTAATCTGTAGAAACACTGGGCTATTTTACTTTAGAAATATAGGGAATTTATCTACAGAGTGACTTGGAAGTGTGAGGAACATTTATTGCAAGTACTCAAAGTCTCATGTGAAAGAGTGAAGGTGCAAAGTCACTAACAAAGACTGCCTTTATTCGAAAGATTAACCTAGTAATTTAAAACATCAATAAAAACAAATAAAACACATTTTAAAATAATCCAAGTAAGAATCCCCTTCAACTTTCCCAGCTTTTTCACTTTTCCCATCATTGTCTGTCAGTCTAGACAGGACTTGAGTTTCTGATGGCAGAAACCAGCAAAGACACACACACATGATCAGGTATTTGTTGTATATCATAAAATACTGATAAAAATTAATCCAGAGTCCAAGAATTCAGATTATTTTTCTGTTTTGATAAACAGAGAAAGAGTTAAATTCTCCTTAAAACATTGCCCCATGTAAGGCCTGGTGACGAGGACAGAACACGGAGGCAGTGATTTACGCCTTGCAAACCCTTAAGAGATGGGTTTTCTGTCCTGGCACCGAGGCAGAAGTTTTCTGGGGAAAAAAAAAATGGAGACACCAGGGGAAAAGCTAAGTATGTCTTTGCTCACTTAGTGCAAAGAAGCTTACAGGCCAGCAGGTTGCTCTGCCACTGTCCGCTGAGGTCCCGTAGCCTGCCCTTGCCAGAGGACAGCAGGAGGAGAGACTTTCCCTCTGGTGCAGTGCCCTGCACAGGTTGCGTCTCTCAGGTGGGAAGCAGACACTGCGTGGCACGGAGCCACGAAGTGTGCTACCCTGCAGCTGACCATTTGCTAAAACCCAGCCCCAAGCTCTCAAAAAGGAGAACTGGGTTGAATTCTCTTACATTACATTTAATATTCCTGTAAATGGCTTATATGTTTGCTGTTTGAAATAAATTCTGAAACCACTAAGCGTGCTTAACGAAGCTTTAACTATATGTGAACAGCAAGTTTTGATGACAGAACAAGTACTGTTGTAGTATATAATACACAAGGCTGTACAACCAAAAGCCACCTCTTGCTTTGAAACAAGAATTTACAGTAGTAAGCAATGGTGACAAGCTTTCTTACACAAAACCTACAGGAATTTACAGAATACGCGTGGATCACTGAGGTTATAATGCCAGCAGTAGACTACACAGAGTATCTTGTGCAATGTGAACAAAGTTAACGATAGTTTACCAATGCTTTAAGTAATTCACATAAAAATGCTAACCCACCAGCTATCAAATCTTCCTCTTCCCACCAGAAACAAATGTTTGCCAGATGCGTGTACAGCAATCCATAAAAAAACCTCATTTGTTTTTGTGATTTCAGGCAAACATGCACAAAACAGATGCACCACAATGTTTCTGCAAGGGGATACTTGCCACAAAAATAAGCCCTCCAAATCAGTCTCTAAGCATACAGAGCATTCCAATTCACACTTCTCAAACAGCCACTACAAGGCTAAATTTATTGTATGGACGCTTTTTCTACTAACAAAAAACAACAACAAAAATTGACTTGATTCTCAACAAAAGCTCCAGCTTCCACTTTACTCATGCCACTTATCCATGCCTGTATTTCAGCCCCAGTTTAGGAACTTATGTTTTCTTCCTTAACCATTAATGTAAACGTAAATCAAATAAAAACTAGGAGTTAAACAGAAACATGAAAACAGACTGGGGAACAGCTTTTGAACATCATGTTTATAGATAGCAATTTAGCAAACATCTCTTTTCTTTTCCACTAAACTGTGCTCCTGTTAAGAGGTGGACTTTGATGTCCGTAGGAAGGGCTCTTGCACTTTGCTCATCTGTAACAAAAGGTGCGGCCTGTGGACATTGCAGTCCTTGGTCCACAACCTGCCTCGATCAAGAAACTTAACCTGTCTGTTGAGGATTACAGGCTGAAGGATGCACCTCTCATTAAAAAAGAGAGCAGGTACTGAATCCTAGCTTTTGCTGCTGAGGAGCTTGTTATCAGTAACATACTTTTCAAACTTTCCTAGTAAGTTATAGCTGTAGTAGGTTTCTACTTCAACTGAATATACTCTGTTTGGATTTTATTTTCCACCAGTCTACATGGCAAACACCAGTTTTTGTTTCAAGCTACTTTATGACACTGTTGGCAATCATCTTATCTAATGTGTGGGTCTGTGAGATGCTGATTTTCCTGATCTTGAAGAGTAGGAGCTCACAGGATATTGCACTGCCACTCCTTATGTGTTGTTACACTCAGTCTCTAACAAAGTAAACTCTATAGTAGGGCTCTAGTTACAGATGCGAACAACCTTCTCTGTGTTCACTGGGCAAATTGTTCTTACGCAAAGACTTGTCGTGATACATTTAAGGGGAAAATACAAGTCAGAGAGAAAAAAATAGGAAGATTAAACAAAAAAAATTATGAAGCCTACAAATATCCAGTTCATCCAGCTGATATTTTGGCTCCTCAAGGACTGGAGCAGTTGTTCCATAGCAATAATTCTTCACATCAAAAGTGATTACTGATGATTTAACTGTACAGGGCCAAACACAGGTTTGGTCATGGTTAGTTATAATTCCCTCCTGATCTGAGGAACTGTATATATCTCTGTAACAGACCAAACTTCTAAAATGTGTGGTCTATTTCCTAGTACACCCAGGGTATTGAGAAAATGCATCACCTTTCAAAATCCCCATGTTTTGTGCTGATTCCCTATGAGAACTGGTGCTAAAGTGCCAGAATTTTCTCTTAGGAAAATTAAGCTTCTTGTCTTGGCATTTTAAAATCTCGAGGGAGCCCCAGACCTAACTGCAAGAAGAATTGTACAAGTTCTCAAGAGAACAGCGAGGTAGTGTAAGAATACCTTGTTTCTGAGTGCACACTTGGTGGATATATTATCCAGTTCTTAATTACCAGACTCTGTGAACAAACCTGCTTGACCACTTGGTGGAGAGATACAACCACTGAACCCTGCACAGCTAAGGGGCCCCTTAATCATCCATGAGATACAGTGAAAACACCAAATAGACAAATGAGATGCCTATTTGTTAATTAGACCCTTACAAAGTCATACATATCAGATGTTAAGCAATCTCCTTTTGGGGATATGGAAGGAGCTTTCAACATAAAGTCCAGCTGTGTTATTCACAGCAACTAGTTGGTAAATCTTGTTTTCATCTGATTTCCACAAAACCATGTCTTTCAGCAAATATTTATCATCCAAAAAAATTTAAAAAATAAAGATAATTTGTTTTCTCAATTTCTTTTTATACTAAAATAGTGGCTAGAAAGCGACCATTTCAAATTATAACTGAAAATTGCATTTTTATTAAACATGTACCCAAGAATACCTTTTATACATTTTTATGGCAAGTTTTCCCATTACATGAGAGGCTTTCTTACATATTTTAAACTTAAATGAAGAACAGTGATCAAAGAGAAGTTTGGACTAAAATTGCAAAGCTGTTAGCTATGTTGAGGGAACTATGGCTGCACAGTTGAAAACAAGATGGAAGGACAAGTTCACAAAAATAGTTCATGTAGTAGTGAACAATGCTCTAATAAGAAACAGAAGAAAGCCAAATCTGTTCCGCATATCAGTACTAGATAAATATGCTCCTGCATTGGCAAAATCTTCAAAATAATTTCGGTTTAGGGAAGACTTAATTTGAGCTTCTAGACTGTCCACGCTCGAGCATGATTTTAGCATATTAGCAATCCCACTTTCCTGAATGATACTACTTATTTTTAAATCTGTTTAGAATTAACTATGTGCAGGCTCTATTTCAAACAAATGTGAATGTGTTTGCAGGATTAGAGTTTTAATATGCTGAGTAGATGATCCATTTATTTTCTCTGAATTTGTTAACTGTAATTTGTTTCCAAGATAACAGCACTGGCAGACAATTTGCATGCATACACTCAAATCAGTATTTTAGATTAGGACTTTCTTCTTGTTTTTCAGGGTGAAACATAATTTTGGTAATGTCATCAGGCTGTCTGTATTTTGTTCTATTTACTGAGCTTATGTATTTGCTAAATAATGCATCGCTTCAGGTAAACTACGTATTTCACCTAGATCAAGGTGAGGTTCTACCATAAAAATGACCTTACCTGAGTGGGTTCATCAAAGTTTTAGCAGGGCAACTGGCATGAGCAGTAGCTCATAGGAGTCAGCCAATAATGTCTGGAAAGTAAAAGAAGCTGCACACACTAAAATTTTATAGTTGTTTCGTACCATTAAATCCTGAATTAGATCTTTAGTGTGATCAGTTTGAAGAGAAATGGGCTGTCACTGCTGAAAGTGTTTTTTGGGTTTTATCTGAAAGATGTGCTTTGTCAGGATTCCTGTCCTTAGGGCACAACCAAACACAACCATGTTTGGGACAGGAGCTGTGTTTATTGTATCATTTACACTGAATTTTAAAACAAAATAAATTACCTGTACTGATCTTTTATTTTACATCATTAGGCTCTATTTATCTAGAGACAAGACCCATCCAATGCAAATGTGTAGGGTCCAATCTCGAAGAATTGAGTCCCTACTTAGCAACCACCACAACAACAGAGAATCATAGCTGACTAGGAACATAACACTTAATTAACTGGTCTGAGAAATAGAAATTGGTGCAACATGTATCAGCTGAAAATTCATTTTGACTGGTAAGGGGAAGAAGAGAATAAAATACTCAACATTGAATATTGTAACAGCTGGTCCCTCGTTAAGTTACATAATTCCAAAGCAACCTTACATGTAGTACTTCATTTGCTAGCCATAGAACAGAGGGAAAATCCAGATGACTTTTAGCCAGTTCAAGAAGTTGTCCTTTTGATGCATGACTTGCTATCCATAAAGAAGCAAGATTCTATTCACTTCTTTGCAACCTGAATTATTTTAAGTAAATAATTAGCCTACGTATTTCTTGTTGCATATTCCTACTGCTAGGGAAAGCAACAGCTGGATGTGTTGTGATATGGGGCATTTAATCCTGTATTAAGAGGAGCAGGCTGGTAAGTCTGAAAGTTGTGACTGTCTCTGAATACGTGACCCATTGGTGGTCTGGGCTCTGCAACCAGGAGGCTTCCAAATAAAAAACTGCAGACGCAGCCTCAGCTACAGGCTGACAGATGACCCTTTGATCTGGGGAATGTCATTCTGAGATGCTTTTGAGTCAAGCTGAGGAACACTTACATCGCTGGTCAGCATATGGAGTGTCAAAGACTCGACTCAAGGTTATTGCCACGTTTTTACGTGCACCAAACTCACTCTATAGCAGAGGGAGGGAATACAGAGTGCAACTGCAATTCTTCCTCATGCTCAGGCAATTAAGAAAATAATGCAAACCATACAGGCAAATATCCAGGTATTTTTTAAATGCACATGTCAAGCCACATGCTTTACCTGTGATTCATACAGCTTCTTCCTTGCCTTAAACCCTGTTCTTGTCTATACAAGACTTAGACACGGTGATAAAATCTGGCTATGAGTGAGAACTCCTTTTCATAGGTTTATGCAGCAGGTAAAATACTGGTTTCACTGTGAAATTCACAAATGAATCCCTATTTCAGCTACAAGGCCAGAATATTTGCCAAAGCTCTCTGAGCATTACTCCCTATTTCTGCTACTCTGAAGATTTCATCACTCCTGTTTATAAGAAGCCTTACTTTAATCTTGCCTGAAAGACACATTTAGAGAATCACAATCTATTTATTTCTATATCGAAGAGAGAAATCTACCTAAAACCCCAGTATAGAAAACCTACCCAGTATCACTTAAAATAAAATTCCTCTCAGAGCTGGACAAGTTCTGACGTTATCAATAATGGTGTTGCATAAGGACAGATATAAACAGCAGTTACATTACACACTGGTATCTAGTGCTCTAGAAACGAAAGCGGGAGGAAAAAAGTCAGTGCTTGGAAATAGTCTTTCTTTCCACGTTAATACGCTAGGTATGATGAAAATCCTACAAAGTTTTATAAGCAAAAGAGAGAAAAAAAATAAGCAAGCAAAAAGCTCTATGTGTATTTTTTTTAAAAAAAGAAAGTGATACTTACAATTTTTAAGTTGAGTATTTAGCATATAAGATTGTTTTATAAAAGTTCGGTTGCAGAACCTGTGTATGGTTATCTGCTCTTACCAATGCACATATAAGTAACTTTACTCATGTACGTAAGCATAGGGATGTAAGCATTCCCTACAGAAAGCAAGATGATTTAGTTTTCATTAGATCTGATTAAAATTCTAACAATAAGATACGCAGTGAGTATTGAAGTAAATTTTTCAAATCTAAAATTTTGCAAGCTTGCACATCTTTCATTCCACCAGTCTGTGAGGCTACGTAGGTATGAGTAGCGTGCATGCCTAGCAACTTGCAGTATCAGGGGCACAGACTGACAGCCTGTGAGAAGCAGGGCCTGATCCTTTTCATTTTCAAGCCAGGAATGTATTTACTGAGATTAATGCTGCAGGATCAATGCAACTATGTTTAATCATATAAATGTTCTGAAAAAGAAATGGAAAGGGGAAACAAAGCTAGGTTGTCAGTAAGAAAAGATTGTATAGAAGTGAGTTTGAAATAACTACAGAAGAAAAATTATGTGCCTGAAAGGATGTTATGCTCTTGTATATTAATTAGGATAATGTATTTTTAAAATGCTATTCAGTATGTGTTGGCAGTTCCATTTAAGGGGTTTCTTTGCACAGGTTTAATTTAATGCTCAGCCTTTCATCCTTCACAGGTATCGATAAACTAAAATATTGCAGATAATGCCAAATTTAAAAAAAAAATTAAAAAATCAAGTCTCTGATTAATAGTAAGCCCTGATTCTGCTTAATTTTGCCACAGTATGAACCTTCAGTGGTGGCATGTACTCTTGTCTTGTAAGAGACCCCTCAGTGATGCCACCAGAGGCAGATGTTGCGAGGCCACCAGACACAATGCTTGCCTGCCGGAGCCCCAGCTTGGCATGGAACAGTCCAGGGTGGTTCCCCTGGAGATGCAGAACAGACCCCAGCTGCACTCAGCAGTTTAGGAGCTCACTTGAGGGCACACTCACGTGGTGTGCAAATGGGCTTTGGCACTTGATGCACAGTCCAGACATATCCATCTATCTTAGTCCAGAAGCAGTGACATCACCTGACTGAAACTGGGCAGAGAAGAAAAAGTCCTTCTCAGACGGCTACCAAGGATAATATAGATGTCAAATGCAGGCTGCAAGGATGCCTGGAACTGTGCAGCACTTACGGGAGAAGACAGGGTTCACTGGGGACATAGCCACAAAACCAAGGTATTCTTGACGACAGACAAGGGTCTGAGGAAATTTGATCTGATTTTGTGTTTTTGTAACTCAAATCAGTAGTAGGGGCTTCTAGCATCTCGAGACAGCAATAAAGTGTTTTCCAAAGATAAGCAAATGAATGCAACGTCCATAATCACTGGCAATAAAGTCCACAAAACCATATAATGACTATCTAATTTATGTTTACAACTAATCAAAGTAGTTATTTTTACTAAAAAGTAATGCTACCAAAATATTTGATATTTTTAACATGATTTTAAGTCCCCAAGAGTTTCATCTTTGAATAGCCCTAACAAGAAAGTCAAAGGTGTTACAGCTTCTTATTTTCATATATTATATATGTATTTACATATAAAATATATGTAAATAAAAATTATTTAGGAGATTATAGTGTTTTTCTACACATCCTGTCATGTGCAGCAACTATCACAATGAGCCCATTTACATATGCTACTACTTTATCACAAGCACATGAGAAAAATCTCCTTGCAAGACTTTATGGACAAACCACATCTCAGAACTGCTCCTGCCACATAAGCAGCTCTTTTATATACAAAGTCCAAGGAGAGGACTTTGGTTTTTGTCTGTGGCCCAAATTTTCACTCAGCCACATTGTGTCCACATTGCTGATCATCTACAATTTCATCACTATACAAGTGAAAACTTATGTTTTCATGGGGGAGCTGGAAGTCATTAGGAACTAAATGTACCATAATCTTCGTTTTAGGGTGTTGCCTGAAGAGACATGGGATTGCTTCCAGAAGCAACTTCTTTAAGACTGTATGCCTTTTCTCCCCAGCTTTCATGTCTAATAGGCTGACCTCGTTATAAAATGGCCCAGACCTTTGTTCCTTTTCTGTTTCATGGGAAAATGTAAGACTGTCACGTGGCTAGTAGTCATAAAAGGTTTACTCCATCATTTTAGCTCAAAAAAAAACCCCCAAAAAACCATGCTTACTGGAAAGTTTTGCGGGAATAGACATAGTGAAAAATACACAGCCAAGTAGCAGCATGGCCTGATTTTCTGAATGGGCTTGGGAAATACTGTTTATAATTAGGACCATGGATTGTTACAATTCAGCTGAGAATTACTGAGAATGGGAAACACAATAGTAAATTGTTAGAAAAGATTTCGGTGATAAGGACTCTACTGTATTTCCACTAACTACCATCCCTACGGAAGATCATGCTGAATAGAAAACTCATTTCCAAGGGCAGAAGAAGCCCTGGCACTTTATTGCTAGATTCTATAGCAATAGGAGCTCGCTTACAGTAACCTTATAGTACTCTATATAAACTGAGAAGCTTATATCAAATTCAGGCTTCCATTTAAAATAGATATTGCAGATATTAGGCTTCAATTAAAGAAGAAAAATAACTTTCAGTGCTTCTTTTTTTAAAGGCAAAGTATACAAAAAAAATCACCAAACTAGGTGAAAATTATTAAATTTGTCCACAAAATTAAGATGAGCTTTCTTCTATTTCTTGAGACAGTTTGTGATTCACAGGGTAACTGCTATCAAACACAACTTAATGAAAGCTCTTATAAGCAATTTTATTCCTATCCATAATGACAGACATTTACAAAATCAGAAGAATTTATCATTTGAGTTCACCTTAAAAAATAACTTATAAAGCAGTGATATATGCAACATAAAACAGTTCAGGAGGGGAGAGGGAAAGTAAATTTTAATAATTAAAATGTAAACGTAGGGGGAAAAAAAGATGAAATAAAAGTCCCTACACTTCTCGTTTCTACTTAAGATGTCATGGGATAATATTTTAAAATGTCCTGTGGGTCTATATATGTATGTGTGTATTTCTACATCACACACACATACATATACATTAATCCACACATGTACATACACAGATAATTGTTTGCAGTTCCGTCTTGGGCAGTTCTGTTACGCCACTCTTTACAGTTGTCTCAATCATGTTTGGGACCCACTTTTCTTGACAAAATGGGGGAGATGGCAGAAAAAAAAAGAGGTGGGTCTGATTGTTTCTGAGATCCTTTTGTTAAACTGTACACTGGGATGAATAATTTTCTTCTGCAGTAGCTCTCTGAAGAGGGCCAACTCACTGTGGTCTTCATGGCGAGACTGGTTAACGCATCACACACTCATTGTCATGCTAGGGGAGTACTGAAAAAAGAGGAATCCACATTTTAACAACCGTTTTCCCTCCCCAGGTAATTAAAACCACTTCTGGACTGCAGCAATGATTTCAAACACACTCCTGGAACTTTCTCCTAAATTTGTAGTATAGCCTGTGCTAAGGCTGTAGTTCAATTTGTGGTATCGTAACTTCTTTTGTACCTCTCTCACTATGCAAAAATAGAGCTATTGCTGATAAAAAAACTCCCCTGAGGACTGGTTTGGTGTTACCGGGTGGTGTGATGAACCAAAATCTCACTGATGATTTCCAAATCACTTCCTAGTCAGTGGTGGCTACTGGGGGTATTGAGCTATGTAGGTGGCTAGTCTCAAACAGACCAGCTGCATTCATGGTTCGCTGAACCACAGAAATATTTTGGAGAGCTTTTTACTACTTTATGGGAAGAAACGAGTAAAGGTATATATGACTGGAATTTAACTGGGCCTTTGGTCTGTATTATTCTGTATTATCCATTTCAGTAGGCAAGGAGAATCAAAGATCAGTGGTTATTATCCTTTATGTGAACTGAAAATTCAATCACCACATTACATAATTACTGTAATACAAACTGAACTGCAGCCCTTATACAAGCTATAGTTGTCCTCAAATTAGCCGTACTTCATTACAATAGTCAATGGGACACCGTAATGCCTAGAAAAAGTGCACATCTATATGCCTAATTTGTTTTTAAATTGAAAATTGTGGACTGCAGAAACACTTAATTTGGTCTAAGAACTTCTCAGTAGAGAAAAATGTTCAAATGCAAGGAGCATTACGAAAACTGTTATACGAAACAGAAAGATAAATCTGTCTTTGCAAAAACAGATACACAACAAAAATCCTGTCAAAACTAGAGTTTTAAACTCGCCATTTCCAAGTGTCCAAGCATATTAGAAAAATGGTTTTGGATGGGTCTTCCCTGTCATGTTAACTTCACAGAATGGACTACTGGGGTAAAGTCTATTTTTTCCCTTGTCATGTCTCTGATGATTTGTCTGCTTTAGGGCTTACTCTTAGCATCCCTGCTGGGCACTCCCACAGCAGGCCAGCAGAGCTGGTAAGACCATGCATATCTTTAGCCAAAATCAGAGACCAGCTCGAATGCTTAAAGCAAAGCATCTTTTCAAGTGGTTTTCTGTATCTGAAACAAAGTACCTGGGTGACCAATTTGGACAAGGAATTGAAAGATGATCTAAAGGTGCTTGTGATTTTTAACTTATTATTAGCCAACCACTGTTCCCCACTCCCAACCAAAACTCCTACTGAAAAGAAAATTTTCCTGAGAAAGGACTTTGTAATAATGCCTACTCTAAGTAACCAAGTAATGAAATGCGAATCAGAAAGTCCCCAAGGACTGCAATGTCGCTTGTGTCAGGAGAGGAAACGATACCTATAAGTAGACTAGAATGCGCATGGCATGTATCATGCATGACTTGTAGGCACAAATCTCACATAAAACCTTGAGGAAAGGGAGTCCCGGGTTCTTCTAGGTAGGAAAACAACATCTAGGAGTACCTAGAATCCACTAAGTGTCTGAGAAAACCGTTTTTCTTTTGCATACAACCAATGGCCTTCTTCTCATGACCTTAGTTTGGTGAATGGGCCTGCTGGCTGATCACACTGCCTCCCCTCGGTACAACCAATGTGTGTCAAATTGAGAGTCAAGGATTACACTGATCAAAGATCACATTTAATCAAGGTTCTGTGGTCACTTTTCTTTGGTAGATATTGAAACATCATTCTTTTGGGGTTGTAGAAACCAATTTTCTCCAATACTCCACGCAAACTGAACATGTGCCCTCTTTATGAAGACAGCAAAAGTCAACATGCAGAAACTATTCCTTTTCACTTAAAGAAGCAAACAAAAAAAAAACCCCAAAATCTGATTCCCATTAGATTTGTCATGCAGTTCGACTGTTTTGTGATCTCACAGAAACTGTTTACTCATCACAGTTCCTGAGCTGAAGTTCACCACTGGCATAGTTAATGAAGTTGCACTCACTTCTGGCAGCAGTGATTTCCAATAAGAACAGAAGTGTTGAAGTCACTCAGCACTTCTGAAAAATCAGGCCACTCTTATTTAGGAACCTAAATGTGGATTTAGAAACCCAGCTTCAGGCATATGAGTATGAAAATACTATATTCTTGCTTTGTAATGTATTTTACACCATGTTTTGTGGCCTCAAGCCCTCCCCATTTTAAAAAAAAACCAAACATCATTTGCACGAGAATGAACACTAGGGGGAACCTTTGCTTTTCCTGCCCGTAATAGCACAGTGCATCTTTGCAACGGTAATGGTGGTCTAATTATACACTTCAGTGTGAAAGCCCTGCTAAAAGAGATCTCCTGCAAAACACATTGTTTAGCACTCAAAGGTTCAGCAACCACACACTGAGACACTCAGATGTAAGCATCTGTCAGCTATGTGTATTTAGGCTGCTTGTATATTGCTTGACAAATGCCCATTGTGTATTTGTTAATACATGTGGTCTAATTATTCCTGCTTGACAGATCTAACTTGCATTGAGAACTAGCCTCTTAAATGTAGAAAAAGAGTTTCTGCAGTAAATCTACACCTTCCAAATTTTCCACTATCACCTCAACTTCTAGCAGTCTTTTGCACATTTTTTCGTCAAACCAATACTATAATTTTAGAAGCTAGTAAAAAAAATGTAAGGCACAGCACTGCATTGCAAGCACACTACACAACTGTTTTCTCTTGCTGTTATTTTTCTTTTTATTAAACATAATGACAGAGATAAAGAAATAAAAAACTATGTAATGAAATACTTACGCTCTCACTCTGAAAAGGGTTTAGGAAGTTTCCACCCATCTCACCATCATCCCTGGGAGTGCCAGGCTGATTACTCATGCTCATATTACTGGGAGAGTTCTGTTAAATGAGATTTTGAAATATATATTAAATGTTGAAGATTTTAATTCATTTTCTAGCTTCACCACGTGTGCCAAAGCACACTTTACACAATACTGTAGAGCACCAAGAAGCACTGTGCACTGCACTGGGATTTTCAAAGATGCAAAATAAGCCTCTGCAGGCCTCTGCATGATTCAGTCACTAATTTTAGCCTGTAAGGTAATGTTTTCTTCTCTGAAGCAAGAATTACTTACTTGTAATTCTTGCTTTAAGGTCACCACTATCATCTTCACCTGCTGAAGTCAGGAAAAGCTCTAACTGGCTGCAGCAGGCAGGCGATGTAGCCCTGTCACTACATCAAAGCACGTGGTCAAATTCAGTGA
This sequence comes from Apaloderma vittatum, assembly GCF_000703405.1. Classification (NCBI taxonomy): domain Eukaryota; kingdom Metazoa; phylum Chordata; class Aves; order Trogoniformes; family Trogonidae; genus Apaloderma; species Apaloderma vittatum. The sequence continues at coordinate 123,853 of NW_009710761.1, read as the reverse complement.
AGTCTGTAACCATGTGCCTTAAGTGACTTATAGAAGTACGTAACTAAAGGCAGATGTATGGATGGATCTGGTCTACACAGACCTTTGCCAAAGCCTGTGTCTGGGGTCTTTGCTCATAGTGTTCACATTTTACTGAAATACAATTTCAGAAGTAGCTCACCAGTGTGGATTAAGTGCTAAACCACTTCACTGTCAAGTTTCAGATAAAAGACTCTGACCACCCGACTGGGCTCACAAACACTTTCAGGAGGAGCTGTACTTTCACCATTTGCTTGCACTGAGCATAATGTAACAGGGTTTTAGTCTACCTTTTCAGTATCTAGGTGTAACTAAAATGCTAATATATATAAAAACATAAATGCTTCTAAGGATAAATTCCTTTTTCTTGTGGAAGTGTACAGCCACCTCTGCAATGTTCACAAAATGCTTTCAAGACTCAGTTACTTAAAGAAAGGGTGAAACAGGGTAATTGTCACAGAAATTATTCTGCATCAATAGCTAATATATGATTAGTCTAGACACTACAATCAGTTAGGTGTTTTTACAAAGCTGATTTGCAGTATCTTAACACACCTGCAGCATGGGCAATTCTTTTTCCATCACTGTTAAGATTTCTACATATAGAGGATTTGTGATGGAAAAGGAATAGTCAGGGAAAGGAGGGAATAAAAGTAATGAACTTCATTATGAAACATTTACGTCTACCACAGCTCTTCCTTTGACTTCTTTTCTTAATCAGAAAAATGGAATAGTGCATTGCTGTTGAGATTTTACTTACACAAATGCAAATGTGTTATGTCACAATAAATTTGACACAAACCTAGTGCAGTCAATGAGGAAGCTAACAAAATGCAACTCCAAGTAGTGTTCTTAATCAAAATGACCAAATCATAACGGTTTTAAGAATCCTAAGTGAATTTGTCCTCTTTTTCATGTGTTATTCTCAACTACAATCCTGACACAGTATGTCTGTTAGTGTAGAGAGTTTTTCTTTATAAAACCCCAGGTATTTTTACACTTTTAAAATACCTGCATGCAGTCTTCATTTAGTACAACTGAATCTACAATAGGTCAAACTTTGAATGAAAAATTGGAAACATTAAAAAAAAGAGTAAGTCCCTTTAATTTCTTGGCACTTTCCTCAGAACTCCAAAGGCTATCTAATCTACCCTGGCACTTCAAAGATGTACATCAAAGTGTTCACTGAACGACAAATGGGATGGGGTAGCTATGACTTCTACTTCCTGTTCATACTATATCTCTGCATGCACCTCTTTGCAATCATGAAGTCCCATGTTGACCAGTGGTCATATTGCAAAGTATTCCACTGTTCCACAAAGTTACTTTAACTCCAGGGAGAACAAATAAAAAGTGCTGTTCTCAGCTTCACCAAATATCAGAACTTAGTTACTTTCAGCAGACTGCTGCGCAGTAGAAATGACCAAGTATGTGCATCGGTCCAGTTTAGAATCACAGAGTCATTAATGTGGAAAAACCTCTAAGATCATCAAGTCCAACCATCAACCCAACACCACCATAACCCCTAAACCATGTCCCAAAGCACTACGTCTACATGTTTTTTGAACACCTCCAGGATGGTGACTCCACCACTTCCCTGGGCAGCCTGTTCCAATGTCTCACCACTCTTTCAGTAAAGAATTTTTCCCTAATAGCCAATCTAAATTTCCCCTTGTACAACTTGAGCCCATTTCCTTTTGTCCTATTGCTTGTTACTTGGGCAAACAGACCAACATCCACATCCCTACAACCCCCTCTCAGGTAACTGTAAAGAGCAAAAATGTCTCCCTTCAGCCTCCTCTTGTCCAGGCTAAACAATCTCATCTCCCTCAGCTGCTCCTCATAAGACTTGTTCTCCAGAACCTTCACCAGATTCCATGTCCTTCTTTGGACATCCTCTAGCATCTCAACATCTTTGCTGTAGTAAATGGCTCAAACCTGGACACAGCACTCAAGCTGTGGCCTTGCCAGTGCCCAGTACAGAGGTGCCATCAATCCTCTGCTCCTGCTGGCCACACTGTTCCTGATCCAGGCCAGGATGCCGTTGGCCTTCTTGCCACCCAGGCACACTGCTGGCTCATATTCAGCTGGCTGTTCATCAGCACTTCCAGATCCTTCTCTGCCAGGCAGCTGTCCAGTCACTCTTCCCCAAGCCTGTAGCATTGAGTAGGGCTGTCATGACCCAAGTGCAGGACCCAGCACTTGGTCTTGTTCAACCTTATACAGTTGGCCTCGGCCCATTGATCAAACCTGCCCACGGCCCTCTGCACAGCCTTCCTGCGCTCCAGCAGACCAATATTCCTGTTCAATTTGGTGTCATCTGGTGTCATCTCACTGAGGGAGCACTTGATCCCCTCATCCAGATCATCAATAAAGACATTGAACAAGACTGGCCCCAAAATGGAGCACTGGGGGACACCACTTGTGACCAGATTTAACTCTGTTCACCACAAGTCTCTGGGCCCGTCCACCCATTCAGTTTTTAACCCAGCAAAGAGTACACCTGTCTAAGGCATGTACACCTGCCTAAGCTTAGTGCATTTGCTTTCAATTCCAGATTAAATAAAAAATTACACAAAAGCATAACTCCATGATTAGCATCTGAAATGCAGCTTACAGACTTGCATCAAAACCTGTGCCTTAGCCCTTTTGCTTTTTTCACTGTTCACTGTGTCTGAAACTGTGATCCCTAGATCACCATGAATCATTGGACAACAGGTCCGTCAAAGGCAACTGAAAGCCTAACTAGTTGATAAACATCAAGGCCGGTTTGCTATCCAGTGAATTTAGTACCACAAATATTTAGGATTCACAGCTTGAAATGTTGAAAACTATTGCTTTAGTTCAAGCACAGTGACTGTACCTTAAGAAGGAATTCATTCAAAGAAGTCTGTTGCCTGTGTTATGCAGGAGGTCATACTAGACAATCATATCAGTCCCTTCGGGACTTAAAATCTATGAATATAAAGTTTAAAACCCCCTAAGGCCTTGTCACATTTATTTTATATGATGCTTGTGCACACATTTGTTCATTCCTGGGAGATTTACCCCTATTTTATCTTGCTCTGTGTAGCACAAAGCTTTGAAATTCTGCAATCGCTACAGTACACCAGCCCCAAAGGTTCAAATTCCTGACATAAACACTTTTAAAGCAACTCCCCTGGGCTGCTTTTATGGCCAGTATGGGGTCTAGCATTGTAGCACTAGCTGAGTTTTTCCGAAGTGAGTATGTCTTTGATGCCTGCATAAATTCCATGTGCACTGCAGGAAACACTGGTTATTAATGTTTATTTAATATGCATAATTCCAGTTCATTTACTCCCCCATCTCAATCTACTTAACAAAAAACTTCATGTTTTGCAATTCGGCCAATTAAATTAAAATCTTCTTTAGAAAATGTAGCTCTGAATCCCGTGAGCTGTACTGATTCTACGAAGACTGGATTAATTTTCCATATCTCTTGGGAACTGATAATCTGCTCCTATAACACGCATTTTATTTCACTGAAGTCCTGTGCCTGGACCTGATACAGCAACACATATCAACACACCTCCAAACTGTGTTAACTTCAGTGAACAATTTCCATCACTGAAAAATCTACATATGAAAAAGTCAAGTGCAAGACTAGCTGGCAATGTATGCAGGGCGACTGTTGCCTCAGAAAGAACTATCCTGATAACTGTATACAAAATTGGAAGGCAGCCAATGTAATAATTTTGCATGCTTCAACCCCAGAAATCTACTATTGCTTGCAAGCAGAACCCTTCCAGTCAAATTTCAGTGCTACCCACTCACTTTTACTACTGTCGATGGAGGCAGCATATTGGGCAGTGCCACCCAGAAAGAGATACGATGGTCTAACAGGACAACTCTGGTACTTCCAAAGTTAGTGCCATTTTTCTTTTAGTTATTCAAAAAAGACATGCATCAAATGTCATTTCCATGAGTTAATTATTAAGATTAACAAATGATGAGGCTTCCAGGTGGATTTTTGCATCCAAGTTTCCAGAGCTCCTGATACTTGTATTAGCACATAAACCGATATTTAATATTAGTGAGTTGAATAAAGGCTTTAGAAAATAATACAGTGGTGAGCTAAAGGAGATGCTTTGGGTTTTTTCCTTAAAAAATGCTGCAGTTTGCAATAAAAATACTGAAGAAAAAATATAGACATTGATTTAAAAAGCCTCTCACTGTAGGCTTTTATTGAATCCATCGCTGCACATCTGAGCACAGCACAACTAGGGCAACATGGTCATTTCAATCCATCACTTTACTCTTTCATAGCCTGAAAATGTTATAGATCTTAAAAACATATGAAAATATAGGATTGCTATGCAGCAATGGCCTTGGACAGGTATTGCTGAGGTCCTTCTCTCTAGGAAAGACAAACATTAAGCACACTTTACAGCCTACCCCTCTAACATACCACACCACCAGAAGACCACAAAATGGGGAATCATAGAGGGTCCTCCTCCTCCTGTTTGGACATACAACTATCTTGGACATATAACTATCTGTCACTAAGTGAGAGATGATTTGCCTGAATGATTCCTGCCTTTTGAACACCTGGAAGTGTACTCTTAACAAATTCACACTACACACATCTATGTTAATCCATGGGACTTTAGTGAGCGTTCCCTACATGTCGGCATCTCACTGTAGCTCCTGAGAACAGATGTATAGCAAGGTCCCCAGTGTGACTGGAGCACATGCAGACCAGCCTGAGCCAGATTTGAAAAGCAGTGGGAGAGATCTAGTGACAGCACCATGGTACTCAGTCCCAGGGCAACTGAGAACATCTCAGAACAATGATACGCTCAGAACAAACTCATACTCCTCTCTTGGAAGACTGTTAAGAATTTTGCCATAAATGAATGAGTTGTAACATTTTAGCTAAAACAATCTCTCCATCAATTTCTCTATTTACAGATCAAAAGTACAAAAGAGCGGGGAGATTGTTGTAGTTATATATATATATTAATTAATATCAGTTTCAGTCAATTACATCTGAAGATGGTGCATACAAAACATAGTATTTTGCAGGAGACAGATTTATGCCACTTTATCCATACTAAATAAGTTTATTAATTCCTAAATTAACAATAATCACATAGGTAGTAGCTTTATTTTTATAGAAGAAGTGATTTATTCAAGCACAGTATTATTTTTGTAGATGCAAAACCCCTGCAGATTAAACTTGCATTCACTTGCAACTGTTTAATGATTGCGATATCAAAATCATGCTTTTTCTGAAACTACTACTTAATCTAGCTTTTATGAACTTATACTAATAATTAAGATATTAACATTGCCTTACAGAGGTGACAAAACCAATCAGGCAGTGATAAATGTAACATTCTAATGACATTCTCCCAAATCTACATTTAACTAGAATTGATTATTAGTACTATATTAATTTGTCTTTACAGTATGGAAGATTATAACATGATCAATCAAATTATAAACTAATATAAATAGTCACATTCATTAATGAACATTATTAAGCAGTAGGGAATAATTCTACTCATACTCTCTATTGACTGCATTTTTAAAAATCTTTAATTAATACGAATTCTGTCTGCACAGCCTCCAAGGAGTTGACAAGCAGAAAATGCAGATACATAACAGAAAGCTTTTTAACACAGACAAAGATAATAAAAATTTTAGAGTGAAGCATTCTAAAAATTCCAAATATTTGATTAGATACTTACTTTGGAAATACTGTCCATGTCTCCTGAGCCTTAAGTGAAAATAGACAATTATTCAGTTAGTTTTGAGCTTACTTTGAGTTTTGAATTAACCTAAGATTTTTTTTCATTCTAAATATATAGTGCAACAGCAATATTTTAAAACATAGCCAGCCACATGTCATCTCACTTTCTTCCTAATGTCCTTTTATAAAAGTTTACAGTCAATATTGAATAATCTTAGTCTTTTCTCTGTGTACACACTTGGTGTAAAAAGTGGGACAAGAATGAAGGCCACACTTTTGATCTTTGTCAGTTATTTGGATGGCATCCTCTCAGGACAAGACAAACCACCACAACTCAAGAAACCATACCTCCAACCTCCCTGTCCTCTTAGCCAGGTAATATAAATAATTTGGTGTATATTCATCTATAGGAAACATTTCTTCAGCTTGGGAAGACAAAAAGAAAATATGAAATTACAGCTAACTAGTAGAAGTTAAAAATTCCTTGGAAGAAAAAAAAAAAAAAGACCACTATTACCACTAAGGTCAGCTGAAGGGGGTTCATCAATGTCTCCCAAACACAGATGCCTAGTACTGAGATTGGCCGAAATCATACCAGCTTTTGATGCATTACAAACACGGGTGATATCACTGTCTTTCAAGAGGAACGCAAATGATCTTGAGAGTCAGAGTAACAGAAACCAAATAAAATGAAATATAATGAGTGCATGACTACTCAAAAGATTTTTTTTTCACATGCTGTAGCTCTCCCTCAGGTAAAGCCAAGAATAAAGAAAATGTAACTGTAGGATGCATGTGTCAAGAAAAGCATTTTTAGCAGCAACTGTTAACAGACAGTAAACAATTCTGGTCACCTGTTTTCAGGAAAGACTAATATTAGAAGAGTACTGACTACAAAACTAGAAGAGTTTCAGAGAAAAACAATCAGGAAAATGGAGTTGCGGGAGGAGACTGAAATAGCTTACTATACTTAGCCAGACAAATTAAGGCTGAGAAGGAATATGATTTCTCTCTATAAATACATCAGATACATAAATGTTATCAAGAGTTATTTTGTCATGGCGCAACAGATAACTTTTGCTGGAAATCAGGAAAATATTTCTTTATAACCATCAGAGCTGTGAGCAGATATCCAATAGAAGGGTTTTGGTCAATGAAGCTGCAGAAGGTCAAGATAGACCTTGACCAATTTATCTATCCAGTTATGAGATAAAGCCACCCATTGCTGCATGGAAATGAAAGCAGTAGATCACTCCTAGCCCTCCTCTCTTTAAAGAACTCAGGTTCCAGTTCAGATATGAAGTTAGCCCAAGGAAGCAGACATCATTAGTTTGTTTAAGCACTTCCTCACTTTCACTACAGAAAATAACTAATGCTAGAAACATGCAAAACCCCTCCATAAGTGTTTAATTCTTTCTTTTACCAAAGAAGTAATTCTTAGGCTCTAGAAAGTGACAGAAAAAGATGTATCTTTCACGCAGTTTTGCATGTATTTGAATGTAATGTGCATAATTCTTAATTAAAGCGATAATCCATTTTAGGATTCTAGCATGTAAAGGCAGGCTGTACAATCACAAGGTGTCCTTATGCAAAGTCATCTAGGAATTTCAGGAACAAGGTTTCCTAGAAAAAAAGATAATTCTATTAGGAGATAGAGGCCTACTGCTGAATTTTAATTGCTCAGAATATGTCTGCTAAATGAGGTTTGATGGCTTAGTTTTTTTCTCATTTTGTCATAGTTTCCTAGAATTTCTCCCTTTGTCTAACCTGTTTACACTTCCTATCTCACAACCTCCAACCTTTGGGCTACGAGTGGCAGACCTCCACCCCTGGTGGTAGTATGGATTTCAGTGGTAGAGTTTAGGTTGGTCTGTGCCTTTGCTGGGAAGGAGACAGAGGTGTTTTTTTGTGATAGAGGCAAGGGGAACACTGGCAGCTTGGCTTCTGTCTGCCTGACCTGTACCTAGCTTGCCTGGGTTTCTCCCTCTAAAGGAAAACACTGCTCAGCAAGATGCTGCTGGTACCCCTTGGGAGTATCAGGCCACAAAAAGATGGTGGATCAGGGAGGCAGAAGAAGAAAGAGATCTCAAGTCTAATCACAGTGAAAGGCTCCCCCTTGTTGCCTGCATGAGCGACAGCCCTTGGTGCAGACTGAAGTGAAGAGCATGACATGGGAACTGTATTCAGAGCGACTGGGCTGCTACTGGGGTATAAGCAGAAATTGAAACAAGGTATTTATTTACCTTATGGATATAGAAGATGAAGGTATAAATGCAATTTATTTAGCTGTGGCTTGTTTCTTTAATGCCTTTCAAGTGTCTATCATGCTTTCGACACAGAGTAAGAGCAAAGAGTTCGCTAGGACAGTCAGGAGATAAAGCAGCGTATGTTTTGCAGGTGTTGTGCAAGGCTTCTCCTCCCGATACAAGTCCTTCAAAAACTGTAGTGTCAAAAGCCAAGCAGTACCCTGTTCCTACTGCCCCTGCATGGCCTCACAAGAATTCTTGTTATTTTGGGCCCATTAAAATAGGCACATACCTGAAGCTGCTGATGAGGATGGAGTAATTATACTCACACTTAACAGACATATTACTAAGTATAGAACAAATGAGGGTATCAAGATGTTGGGAATAAAACCAGCTTAACACATACATCAAAATATATAGTAACTTACTTCAAGGTAATAAATAAGAACATAAAACAAGCATGTCACAATGACACTTTCCCAAGACTTTTAAAGAGGAAATGAAGGAAATGTAAGCGGTTCTTAAGCCTTCACCTCCTCATTACTGTGATGGTAGGCTTTTAGACTGGTTTTCATCAACTGGATTAAATATATAAACAAATTGCAGTATCTTTCATCCAGACATGCACAGGCTATGCCAACTCATACGCTTAAAATGTATCTTAATAGTTCTTAGAGATGTATATACAGCTTCTTCAGTATTTACAAGATTTTTACATACAGTCTTCCACGTCAGTCAGAGAACTAGTCAAAGAAAACGGCACCAGTCATTTAAAATTCACAGTGTCATAATATTTACTATCATTACCTAATGATCCATTCATATGATGTGAATCCATTCCACCCAGTCCACTCATAGGTCCATCTGACCCTGGCCCCATTGGAAACTACAAAAGGATCAGACATTAAAAACTGGTATTACTGTACATTTTTTTGTAGATAATCTAATAAAGAGAAAGTATTTCTCACAGAAAAAAAAAAAAAAAGTAAAGGAAAAATGCACAGTTCCAGCTCTGAATGTGCAAGTTACGTGAAAGTCTTTCATCTGAAGACTGCAAAAACATCACTGGTTTTATTCACTTTTTAGGCTGCTACTTTCATGATTTTTGGAAACTCACACCTCTGTAGGCTAGAATATTATTTAGTTAAACACCTTGTCTATGAGTTTCAAACGTGCTTTTGCTGACCTAGCCCTACTCTCAGTGAAGTTACAGGGGACTTCATGATCTTCAATGAGCAAATGATTAGCAGCTTTCAAACCCCACCTCATGCATACTGACAGTTGGACTACTCCATATTACCTTTGCAGCATGAACAGCTTCCGTCAAATTTCTACAATTCACTGTATAATGATTTAGCAATATTTAATCATCTATATTTTTGAGTTCTACTAGCCTTTTTTTTCCAAAAGGCCCGTAACATGGATTGCGATTAAATGAAATACGGCTGAAATCAGAAATATAATAAAACTGAAGTCATAAGGAAAAATCAGAAAAGAAACAAGTTCTACCTAAGAATACAGATTCCTGTTAGCTCTAGAACTGCTGAAATTCAGGCTAAAATAGTCATAAGTTAACTAGTTCATAGGGCAAATACTTAGATGTTATCAACATGTTTCATTCTTGACATCCCACGTAGATAAACAGGGAAGTTCTTTTCTTCTCAGAGGCATTATTTTTACCCTTTTTTACATAACAGCAGTGCAACATAACACTGAGTTGCTTTCAGCAATCTTCTACTACCTTTTCAAGGGCAGATATTTTTTCATAACACAAGTGCTGCAGAAACAAATGCTCAGTGGCAGCTCCTAGGATGAGGTCCTACCACACAGAAGTCTATTGCACCACTGTGTGACAAACTAAGTCATTCCCAAGATCCACATGCAGAAGCTTTTCCCATGTAGAAGACTATGCTCCAATCATCACTTTACATGTATTAGCATGAGTGACTTGGGAAACATGGAAAAGTACACAGAGGGAGTGGGGAAACAGCTGAAGTGTCACCCCCAAAACGGAAAACTCAGTATTAATGATATGTGACAGAAATGTAGTGTTTGAATAAAAAAAGGCCGCATAATTCGAAGTATATAACTAGATTCATATTTACATTAGGTCTGTTGGGTCCAGGTGGTACTGCATTCATTAAAGTGTACATGTTGTCTCCAGAGTTGGTTGAATCTGTAATAAGAGATTATTTTAAGTGCTAATATATACCTTTCAATAAAACCACTCACCTAATACATTTCCTGTCATTATGTTCACATTTTTTCTGTGCCTGAATCACGGATACACAGTGGCAATATAATGGAAGATTTCATTCCGTTTCTATCTATTGCTACCACACAACAGAGCTATGAAAAGAAATAATTGCAATGGTCCCTAAGCGACTACTTCTAGACTCCAGTTTTATGCATGACTGTTAAAAGGTTTATAAATCACCAAGTATCTGTAACTATTTACTTCCACAAATCCTTTTTCCTAGAGTTCCAAATTACTTCACCCATCTTCTATATTCTCTGTAAAACAGCAGTTTCTTTCTTACCAATACTTCCTGTAAATTGTTTTCCATCTGTACTAAATGATAAATAGCTTCTCATTATACAGACTGCAAGTTAGTATAGTGAATGCAAACTTTTTATTCTTGTCTATGTCAGTCTTTGATTTTGGATATATCTATAAAAATTCAGTGGAACATTGTGCAAAGATCTGTGCTCTAAGGACAACTTTAACTGATGTATCTTCATAGTACAGTGTGCTGCAACACTGCAGAAAAAAAATGAATCCAAAACCAAAAAAACTCCCCTGGCACAGCAGAGTGCCTAAGCCAGTAAGTTCTGCCAAGAGTTTCTCTCGGCCCTTCCAGACACTGGCACAGCTATATTGCATCTCAGCCCTTTTCCTCCAATGTACGTGAACTTTCAAGTGGAGCACCTCCAGAACTGAAAGGCAAGATTTAACCAACAGGACAAATAGAAGACAATGCATATAACTCTCCTGGTTGAACTTAAGAAAAAAATGCTTAAGAACTATTAGTAGATACAAATCATTTGTTCTGATCTCCAACTTATCCCCACTGCTAACACACACAGTCTTAATACCCTTCATCAATATTTCTAAGAAATAAAAGGCAAAATATGCAGCAGGTACATAGACAAATTAGACAAAACCCTTTCCCAAGGCAACTTGGCAAGACATAGGCCAAGTACTGAAAAAGTTTACTGAGAGGAGAATGACCTAAGGAAGGTCTAAATACATCCCTAAGGGGACAGAATGATTTTTAAAAATATTGTCAACTCTGAAAAATCAGTACCTCTACATTATCTGCAAAAAAGAATAGCTTAGTACTCTGTACCTAGCTGCTCCAGAAGACCATTCCACCTCTTTGAACCAGAGTTCTGAGATTAACCACACACAGAAAAAACCACTGCTGAGCTGTAATTCTTTTTCCAAGAAAAGGTGATAGGGGACTTCTGAGTGAAAGTAAGAAAGCCAAGACCAGACTGAAATGCGCTGGAACTGGGAATGTGGCCTGACTTTCCACAAGAACGTTGAGCATTTAAAATCAAGATCTTTGTCTGTTCCTTAATATTTCCAAGACTGTTTTCTAAGCACTAATTAACCATGGTGAGTAAATAACTCCATTACATACAGAGCACTACGCATCACCACAACATTCAAATATGTTGTTTAAAGAAGAGAGGAAATAAAAAGCTTTTAACTTGAAGTTATCAAAGTAAAATTAGCACTTTTGAAAGTGATTTTTAATGTTCAGTGAGGGTGGCAACAAGTTCTTCAACCACTTTATGCAACACACATCCCTGGCTCTCCCCATGGTCTTCAGGCTCATGTGAAAATACACACAAGCTTGTCAGGCCATGAGAACCTTGAGAGTTGTTTCCTCTCAGAGGCAGGTAAATACCTTTGCAAAATTCTCAGGCAGCCAATTTCTACATGATTTTATACTTTGGAAATCAGAGCCTCAAAACACCTTTAAGTCTCTAATTTAAAACGGGAACAGCAGAAGAAGCAGAAATTTTACATGAGCTGCACACAGACAGTCTAACATGTGGCATAAACGCAGTGCAGACTATTTTTAAAAGTGGAGGCTGTCCATAAGTTTGTTTTATCTTAAAAGAGACTCTAACTTTTAAATGCCAGCTTGAGCTAATTATCTTTTCCACTAATGAAAACAATGAACCTACACTTTATCTTCGGTTGCAATTTTTTAGAACCCTCAAATTGTATTTAATGAAGATACTATATTTATTCAAGAAGTCTTCATGGACAGTTAGGAAACTTCCCTACCCACTGGTGCCATAGAGGATGGCAGGAACATGTAGCACATAAGAACTGAAGACACTGTAACATCACTGCAATAAACAGGGCCCTCTAGGTGGTTAAAGTGAGTTCCAAAGGCAAACATTGGCCAAAAAGAGTAGCTATTGAATACTAAGTTACACAAGATGCATTTAGTTTCATTTTAGCAGATTTCTGGTAATGTCCATGAGGAGGACAGCATCTTCCCCTTCCTGGAGTTCCACCTTCATATCAGAACCTTTGCAGAACATCGATGCAGAGAAATAATTACTTCTAGTTGATCACCTTTAAACCTCGAGAAGGTAGCTAGCCATCCTGAATCCTTCCATCCTCCTCCTTGTTTCCTTAAACCTTAGTAGCAATGTGGCCCATCTTTTGCACACCCAAAATCTCTGTGTGACCTGAGCTGCAAGACACAGAGCATGTCACTTGGGGAAACAATGGAGCAGTTGAAGTTCTGGGAACAGATAACTAGCACGACATGATGATGGCTTTTCTGGGGCTTTACTCCTCCACTGAAAGACAGAGGAGAGTCTGCCCAGCATGATCCTGCTGTCATCCAGATGACATAGCTGCAGGATGCAACACATCACTCAAGAGCCACATGTTGGTCAGGTCTGTCCCATAAAACACTACAGGGAAGTTTCACCAGATTCAGAAATCTCCCAATATTGACACTGGTGGAACAGTTCCAAAGAACATTGGTAAAAGCAAATGAAGACCATGTCTTCTTTTGTTTTTAACTTGCTACTGCTGAATTTGTGCAAGAAAAGATGGAATCAAAATCCAGTAAAATTAATTGTTCTGAAGGGCAGAACAATCTCTGCAACGTAGCACGGAGACAAAAAGAGTGAAAGTACAGGAAAAAATCTGATACAGGAATTATAAACCCAATAATTAACCATTGCTCGATTCTTCATCAAAATCAAAGTCTGAAAAACAATTTGTGTACTTCCTAAAAGCCTTTATCATAATCTCTTGCAAATTCTGAGTATTTTTTAGTACCTGCAGGACTAGGCATGATCGGTGTTCCTGGTGGCCCCCCACCTCCTGGAGGACCCTAGAGAGAGCAGAAAATGTCATTTAGCATGAAAGGCAAAAAAATGAACACAGTACAAATTAAAAAAAACCCCACATGTATTGTGAGTATCATGAGTTACTCTGGTAAAAATATGCACATTTTCTGACAAGCTAGTGAAACAGCTCATCACAGATTAAGACAAGGTAATTGGTCAGCAAGCTCTGGCACAGACTTCTAATGTATATAGGTACACAGACCCATGAATATCCATTAGTCAATAACTCTGTGTCATGCTGGGAGTCAAGCAAGAGAAATACTTGGAGCAGGGCCTAAGACAATTATATTTAATTCCCTCAACCCCACTTTTATTACCACTGGTTTTCCACCTGGCATTTCTGTTTTGCCATACTCTGTTCACAGTCAATGGCTGAGTAAGCAATGTTTGCTAAGCATGAAACAAGGGGTGTCCTATGGGGACAGAAAAGACTAATCACTTTAAGAAAGACCTTTTTCCAGGCAGACTTGGTATCTCCGAGTGACAGACATCTTAATTCTGTCTGTATACTATCCAACAATTGAGATAACATCTGCATACATAATTTTTTTTCAAATGAATGACAAATGGATTTAAAAAGTCAGGATAATGCTGGGTACAGTCATATCACTTGCCTAGACTGCTACATAAAAGAGAAAAAAAAATAACCCCATCAAGGAGCATCTATTTCCTTCATTTCAGGTATTTCTGTGTTGCAGATCTGTTTATGACTAACGTCTGCACACAAACTGCTCTGGTTGGTAAAAAAATTTTTTAAGGTTCTTTAAAAAATCTCTCAAAAAAATTTAATTCTAAACATCTAAACAGTTAAGTAATAACAGAACCACAACTTCTTATTTCCTATGTTTGCACATCCACTAATATTTTTAAGTAATATGAAAAACTACAAACTTTTAATTTGATAAAAATGTCTGTGTCAATAAAAGTCAATAAATATCCATTTTCCATAACAATACAGTACAGACTGCTAAAAACAGATGATTATTTTCATTGCCATATAATTCTTATTATGCTTTTATCTCTTTTGTTGTATTTTTAAACTGCAGATGTACAGTTCCAGACAGGAACGTTTTCTTCAGTAGCACTGAATATAAAGACTTGGTTATTCCTGTCTGCTTAAAAGGACATTGCTGAGATTTGCTATAATTCACTGAGATATTTTGGAAGGAGGCAGAGAAGTCTTTTATTTAAAATAGACACTGTTTCTCCATGGACTACTTAAAATAACATTTCTTACAAAACATTTAGCAGTAATATACCAGTAAACGTTATTTTCCGATAATCAAACTCAGTAACGTATCAGTTTTTTGACTGATACCATTCCTCTGCAGGTTTGTACAAGTAGAATACTTGCAGGGGAAAGCATCTTTATCTGCCAGCCAGGGATCAGTTCACACTTAATTGCAGATCAAACAGGAATCTTTTAGCCCAGAAGTAGCAGCACATCCCTGCAGTCAGTCAACACATACACATACATACTATTTCCCCTCTCAAATCAAAACCGAAAGTGTTAGGATCAGAGTTGCCAAACCTTTCCGAAAGGCCTATTGAGCCCTCAGCAGTAAGGTCCCCACTGCTGCTGCAGAGCTACAGACTCCAAATTCAGAGTGACATATATGTGACAAATTCAGTAACATATATGACCCTCTAGACAACGTAGGCCATCACTTTTTATCCATGTACTTGTGCACAAAGATCACTAACTTGATTTTTTGAGGTTTATACATATTTTTACATATCATCACATAAAGAGGTGTAGAAAACTCTAACTGGACTTCTAATGGAAAAGATACTTATCTGCACACTACTACCTTTCACATCTAATTTTAAACTTGCAATTACTTTCATTGTTTGTATATTTTCTTCCCTTAGAAAGCTTCTTGGTTTCAAATACTTTCACTCTGAGAATATATTAATATGTAATGGAATTATTTCTCAAAAACAGTCTGATAAACTAAGCAGATTCAGTTCTCAAAGCATGTAGCTCCAGATGAAAAATTCTTGGGCTAAAAAGCTGCTTTAAGAGCTCTCCAGCCCCCATGTTGTCCCCAGATGCTTGCTCTCTTGGAACCTACTGCCCTGCAGTTTTGCTTATTTAGCTGTTTACATGGCTTGACTTGACACATTCCTTTTCCAAAATGTGGTGAGCTTTTCTCAAGCAAGACTGCTCTCTCAGCATCAGACAAAACCGGCACTGTGCAAGCATTTACGCCAGCAGGAGAAGATGTCAATCCTTGCCCCACCTCAGGTGCTTCACCACTATCCTTTGCTAGTGCCTGAGCTCCCTCTGCGAGTGTCCCTCCACTTCTTTTTGGTCAACTAAAGCGCTTCAGCAAGGACCTGGTTCTTTAAATGCATCAACCAACTTCAGTTGTTTTGGACAGAGAGGGTCACTCATCCAAGGAACTCCAGTGGCAGACCTGAAGGAGTGGGGCAGGCCTTCAGCAGAAGTGTGGGGACAAGGAATGAGGCAGCAACCTTTTCCGCTAGCATAGCTGGAGCTCACAGAGCACATCTGATCAGTGGATCAGGGATTTTCTCCAACACTTCTATCTTTAGTGTGTCTCACTGTTGCACCTTTGCACATCTTTTGACTTCCCTTCAATGTTGCCAACTAGACGTAACATTCCAGCATCAGTCTCATCATTGTCATTGAAAGAGGTAATATCACTTCTCCACTATTGCTGCTCCTCTATCTATACACTGAGACATGGTGATGCCCTCTTTTGCCCAAGTCATTTAACCCAGCTGACCTTCGACTTGACCTGAGCTTATAAACAGAGTCAACAACAAAAAACCCCTCTTCCCGACAGAGAGAAATTTATAAAGTTCTTCATTAAAAGAATCACTTTGGAGATCAGCAATTTGGACTGTTTCCATTAAACATGTGGCAAAATGAGCACCACAGTTACGGATGCTTATGAGAATCATAACCTCTTTCACAGCTAATTGTCTAAATAAAGGACAAAGGAAATTGCTTTTGTCCAAACAAAACAAGCTCATCCTTGAACTCATCCTTCAGCTTTAGATCTGCAGGGTCATCTCTCTTACAAAGACTGAAGAGAAACCTATAAGCAGCATGAACAGATGAAAAAATACTCATATATTGTCCTCATGGCTAAAGGCTTTCTATTTCCACATTCTGAAAGGGCTTCAGTTTTCATGTTGGTTAAAGTCAACGCCCTGCAGTTGTCTAATCTAGAGGTGATCAAAGACGAAATACCAGAAGAGGGGTCTACTGAAACCTGTCCTAGCAACAGAAATTTTGAATATAATATATAATAGATATACAATATATAATAAATATACAATAATAAATGTAATAATAAATAATAAATAATAACTGTATGGCAAATAATATACAATGTATAGTATATAATATTTTATTTATAACATGCAATATATAATATTATATTCCATATTCCATATTATATATTATATATAATTCTACCTTGATACCCTCTGACACCAGTACTAAGCATGTGGTAAAACCAGATTAAACAATATGCCTTAGAGGAGTACATCAGAAGTACAAATAATCCAAGTACAGTAGTAACAACGATAAAGAGACTAAAAGGATAAACTAAGTCAATCCTTTGTGATAGAGACAAAAACTACCAGTATATGCTCAGACAAAAAACCATTTTGTTGACAGGTAAATTTTATTTGTTAATTCCA
>NW_009710761.1:0-106773 GCF_000703405.1 Apaloderma vittatum | reverse complement strand
AGAGTGTTAAAATTTTTCTTTTGAACTACAGCTCAATGCTGGGTCTATTACCAACTGTTAGCTATTTAATCCAAAAGTACAGATTAAGAAAAAACCAATGATACCAACTAATCCATAATAAATTAAGACAATGTCTGTGGAATGAAGATGTATTATGGGGAATAAAATAGAATCTTCAAGTCCTCAGAAGGTAATTGTAATAAAAATTGCCTTTAACATGTTAGCTATAACGATCTAGTTGCATATCTTTGGGGAGATAAAAGCTTGTTCTCCTTCTACAAATGCTTTTATTTTCTGAAGAACTTCAGAAACTCATACACAATGTTGTCTTACCGAGAAAGCTGGGGCTTTTTTTGTCCTTTATTGTTGAAGACAATATATTTCATTGGTTATATAAATGTTAGCTGAAATAAAGCAGTACTCAGAGCAATTTTGACCAGACTGATAATGATTCTAGTAATGAACATCAACATATGCACCAGAGACAGCAGAAAAAATGTAAGTGCAGATCAGATGTTCAGTTCTCAACCAATACACAAGGGTTATTCTTAACATCTGGACAGCTATTTCTCTGCCTAAATAAAATGTAACATCTATTCTAATAAGCAAACACACACAAGTGTACTTACAACATAGTTCCCAGGAGATGCTGAAGAATAAGGTATCTGTAATATCAACAAAAACAAAACAGTAATTTCTTCTGCAGTGAGATGGAGTCCACACATACATTTATGTACAGCTGTAGGTTAATGCTTATTTTTTTAATTTATTTCAAAGCCATGCTTAAGAATTATGCAAAAATGCTGCTGTTGTCAAAACAAACACCTCTTCAACAACTTGTGGTAAGTACGTTCAGGTCCAAAACCAGCAATATAGGTGGAAAACAAGATTTAATACCCAATATTTCAAATTAAAATATTTCAAATTAAGATTACTGTGCCCTGGAAGTAACTCCAATGAAATTAATATGAATAACATATTTCCCACATTTAAATGTTCTGTAGGCTGAGGTCTGATATCTGCTCTCCATTGTTTCACAATAAATGAGGCATGCATTTTTAACAGCCAGCATCACTTTTCTAAGATATCCAGTTACAAGGTCTAGTATCAACGTAGTTCCTGCATCTACTACAAGAGTCTTCTTATTGCGAGTGCCACAATAAGGTCCCTAAAGATCTAGAGTCTATAGTGAAAGCTTAACCTCTAAGATTATTAAGATAACATGCTTTTTAAGGTTTATAAAATTAAGCAGCGTGTACCTGCATTTAAGTCGATAGCACTTCAGAGTCATCCCAAGCATGGCTGAATTTGTATGTTCCTCTATATAGCTAACCTTAACTAAAATCTTGCTCATAAAAGCAAAGTAACTGTCTTGTATCTTTCACCCTAGAAGACACTGATTTCTTTTTCTTTTTTTTTGAAAAGATAGTAGTATCCTATTTTGATTTCAAATTCAGTTGTGATACTTGTTAAAGAGGATATCTGGAGAAATCCAGCTGCCTGTGAATAATCCAGTTTTCTTCTTTATGATAGCTATTGCAATTACTCTCTCCAAAGGAGCATGGACCAATGCTATTATAGGAGGAGGGGATAAGAATTAAGCAACTGTGCTGACAAGACACAATACTATTTTGTAGAATAAGTATATTACATGATTGCAGCCAACTTGTTGGCCAACACATTTCAAACTAATAAATCTATTACTGGAATTTTCAACTAATTTCGTAGAATGAAAGTATTTCAACTATCAGTTGAAAAGAATCCTAACATCCATTTTATCTGAGTACATGGAAAAGAAAACTGAGGAGTTTCAGCTCTTTTTTTCCACTAATTATCACTAGTAAAATTAAAAAATCAAAACTGAGAACAGTAGAAAGAAGCAGGCCAGTCTGCTGAGCCAGATCCATCTTGTTCAACCACAAGTCCTGTAGAGATCCATTTTCAAACTTCTGATGTATGATCACTGAATTATAATGAAAACTTTACCTTTGTGTTTTCTGAAGAAATACTAGACACTGTCCTTCATGGGGAATGCCTCACTGACCTTCTCTTCCTTCTAGCTGCTGTTAGACTACCTCATTTTGTAGTTGTTGCAGTGAAATTCAATAGTGCACTGCTTTTTACAAAAAGCACATAAAAATGGTTGATGTCTTGCAAGTAATTGCTCTCTGATTCCATATTCCTTAGTTAAGAGCAGCAAATGTGCTTTTGTCATGTAAAATACGTGAAGATGCATTGAGCTGTTTCTTTACAAGCTGTGATTTCTGTTGAGCTTGATGGCCAGATAGTGTTCACCTAACATAGCTTACTTGTACTAAAGGCAGCTAAAATGTATTTTAAATATAGCTCAGAATAACCTTTGTGTTATCGAAGTGCTGTAACTGATGTAAAGATGCAGAGCTGTTGTGTGACCATGAACAGAGCTGGATTTTGCAGGTCAATGAGCTCTCGGCTCAGATGTGCTTCTCAATGTACCTGCTCTGTATTAGGGTTATGGAGAAAAACACGAAGCACGCAGTGTGTATCTGTTGAATTAAGTGAAATTTCTTTTCCTGGTGTATGGATGAGAACTCTTCCTCTAAATATAGGATAATGTCTGATATAGTTTAAATATTTACTTACAGAATTGGCATTGGTTGGGTTTGGCCAAGGTCTACCACCTCCAGGACCCCTGTAACAGAAGATGAAAGATGAGACACAGAACAATCTCCATCTTCTGTCCAGCTCTGAAGAAGCAAATAAAAATAATCTGTTTCCAGAGTAAGGAAGGAGACGGCTTATTTTTCAGATTACAGCATGCCTATAAACCATAACTCCACCAACTTATAATACTGCAGTGAAATTATCATTTTTGCACTACCGCTATCATTTAATCAGTTGAGGACTTTGTTTAAGATAATTTATTTATTATTACAACTCTGCCACTCACAATTAAGACACTTCATCTCCTGACTCACTCTGGTACTTCATTTTTACAGTCTGGTACATCCTGTACTCTCCAGGAGTCCTGCCAGAACGTCAGGCGACCCTCCCCACACCCACTCTGCCAAGGCTACACTGGAGATATCTCGGTCTTCAGTTGGTCCCAAACATTTGCAAATTTAGGAAATATCAGGCATTCCCCTTTTATACTCCCAGTGGAACACTTTTAAGGACATTGCGAATTTGTGTTTCTTCAAGTGCCTTCCTTCTGCTCAGAATTTAACTCTGTGCTATATAGATGAAACATTTTAAGGTGGCACAGAAGTTTCACAAAGAGTAAAAACCAAGTTCCCAGATTAAGTTCTCATCAGGCATGTTTTTCCTTGTACTCTGTTAACCTTTTTAAAAATATTTGAAGGAAGTATCACGCATTCTGGCTAGGTCTACTTACAGTACAGACAAAAACCTAAATGTACTAAAATATAAGTGTAATTTCATTCACAGAAACAGTGCTCTTGCTTACATAATTAAGTACTCTCCTGAAGAATTGAGGATGCACGTATTTACTGAATACGGATCTAGAATACTGCAAGTATAGTAAGGTTTCATTAGTGACAGCAATGCTAGTACTTTAAAAATGTTTCGGGAAAATCTATTATTTAAAAGAACAGAAAATATATTGCTATAATCTGTATATAATAACAACAATAATCACAGTAACAAGGAGAAACACCATATATTAGGAATTGAAAACATGCCATTTTCTACATACAGTTTAAAGGTTAGGTTTAGCTACGCATCTAGTAACAGTTTGCTACATGACTAAGGCTACATTATCTCCACAGAAGTCACAGAAACATGAAATTTATCATACAGCAGGCAAAACGGAGATTTCAAATTTGTCAGACATTGGCCCAAAGAGTGCACGCATGACAGAGTGGCAGCTCCCCAGCAGGAGGCACAAGAGGGTTTCAAATGCAAAAGACCTGTTTGATACCGCCAAGTCCAATATCTGAGAGGTACTGAAAGCAGGAAGGAATGGGGAAAGGAGAAAAAAAAGAAAACCATCCAGATAGAGCAAGTTTTTCTCACAATTCCTTCTGTTATTTTAAGTTTCTCACTGTTAGCTGAGCTCAGAAAAATGGTTTTGGGGCTGGGCTTCATCTTTTAACACTCCTAAGGGAACTAAGCCATATGGGAGAGAAAATCTCCATGTTTACAGTCAGAGGATCTCATTAACCATAATTATTCCTGGGAGCATTGAGAGCTGCCAGTCATTTACAAATAAGATACAAACACTTTTTGAAGGCCCGGACAACTGAGACACAGGGCAGATGACAAAACTTTTGCATTTTGGCCTCATTAGCTTTAGAAAAGCAACATTAGCCACCACAGCTTACCAGACACGGGAGAGTGATTTAAATAAGGAGAAGAAAGCAGGCTTTATTAATGAGTTCAGGAAGTTTTCTATCTAAAGTCTTGCAAAACTAAAAACTATTAAGTAGATATGTTGCCTGAGGGATTTAATATCGAATCCGATTATTTTTCTCACATCGCTGATGAAACTATAAAGACATTAGTTCAAACAATCAACTTAAATCAAGTGAAAATTTATTTACTTCCACTGACATTATTTTTGGGAAGTTGGAAAACAGGAATGAAGGTGAGAATATCTTCTGCCTTATTCTTTGGAAGGAGAGGAGTCAAAGCAAGGAAAGGGACTAACAGTACTGATGCTACTCGGGTGAAAATATTCAGCAATTTCTACTCTGCTAATAATTACAAGGTGAAATACCTACTGCTCTTTTTTATTCTCCTCCCCCTCCTTCTATGTGCTATATTTTGTTTATTGGATCCTCTTTTTCAGAGAAATCAGGAATATTTGTAACAATACTGGATGTCTGTTTTCACCCCAGAACACTGCATATGTTTGTTTGACATTAAATAACACAAATATATCTAGCCAAAAGCATCAGATGGAAAATAGTTGTGACAACATGCAAATTACTCTGAACCACAGGTGTATTAAAAAGGCAACTCAGGTACATGATTGGGTTAAGCCCAGCAACGTGGAAATTTAGATAGGCCTCACAAGGAGACTTGGGAAACTCACCTTTCCTTTAAAAAGCTGTTGGAATTTGCAAATCTACTGGAAGCCATGGACAGCTTTAAATATAGACTGAGAAAACACTGTAGCAGATTCTACTGGAAAGTCATGTTTTTTTGTGGAGTCAAATGCTGTCACCTCACAAAACACACAAAAAACCAGCTACCTGCATTTTTTTTCCAATGCAATGCAAGCAGGTTTTTTTTATCTTTATTAAATGTTTATTTTGGAAGCATCAGTCCTAACACATTATTAGAATAATTTATGAAGTATCTATTGCTATGACCAATTACAGCTACTCTTTATCCTTAAAGTTAAGTCATGTTGTAGTGCTTTAGAAAAATAAAGTCTGAAATTTCAGTTTCCCAAGTGGCAAATATATTCAATCAGGAAATTAAACATCTAGACACAAGCTTGTGAATTGAAGTTAAAACCCAAAAATCACGTATGTTTTTGGTTTTCAGGCATGACTGAGATATTTGTAGTGTTTGACACAGCACCGCAGGTAACATAGGCCATTAAAAAGTGCCAGTGAAACGTAATGCTACTGGCTGAATTTCACCATTTTGTTCCAAAGAGCTTACTAAAAATGGCTACACCAAGTATCAGGTTAAAACCCCATCACTAAAATAGAGTTAATTTGTAGAGGAACATAGGCTATGTATCAGCTGTTTCAAACAGTAATCTGATATGCATTAGTTAAAATGGAGCAAGTAATTATTTAGCAGTACTCCATTTGTGGAGTATATGCTCTTGGACTGAAATACTGCCTTGGAGCGCTCAAGCTGGTTGTTGCCATTTTGGACAATAAAGAACACTTTTTCATCCAGAAAAATGTAAAATTATGTTTGCCAGGATATTCTACTTTTAATCAAAACTGCTTCCTTTGATGAGAGAAGCAAAAGTCAGATTTTAAACAGCAGCCATTTTTGTACAGTACACTTTTTTTGTATTTTAACACTGCCAAAAATTCAAAAACATTACATAGACTATTGAAAAAAAATCATGAAAAAATAAATATGTCTATCTAAAGACAAATGTACGTTACTATAAGGCAACAGACTTATATATACTTACTCTGCTTCCTAGAAATCTAAGTACTCTATATGACTTACACTGTTAATTCTTAGCACTGTGCATTAGAAGATTGTAAGTAGTAATAAAAAGAACACATTTAACACAGTTGGGTCCATCTATTGCCACTGCCTGTAGGTTATCCTTAGATGCACAATGACCAATCCTGAATGCTGGAACTGACCAGACAAGAAGTATTCGCTAACATTTTGGAGTAATGCCAACTTTGGCAGTACTAATTTTACATTGGGAAAAAAACCTGATGTCCTGAAAATACAACTAGAAGTAGCCCAGAGTCTAGTAACTCCTTTGTTTTCTTTCTGATCAGTGTATGTTGCTCAATTTGATAGCGGGGAAAAACTACTCAGTTTGATAGTAAAAATACTATTCACCTAGTCAGGCATGCAACTACGGAGCTCCTTACAATGGTCTGTGATTCAGCATGTAACCTGGGTCAGGATATGCTCTAGCATAATATTTCAGTACTAGCACTATGGACTCTCTTACGCCTTTAAAGTTCATTAAAACAAAAGTAGAGGGACACTATGAAGTGTTGTTCAAAACCAAGAAAGAGTATTCTGTTCTCACTTCAAGATAAGCTGGACGAAAGATGAGTTTGTGAGAAGTGTGAAGAAGTGCACTATAAGCCTGCTAAGACGTGGAGACAGTCATGGTTATCTAATAATTATTGCCTCGGGCCTTATTATCAGAAGATCATGTACTGTATCAAGCTTCATGAACCTCCCCAGTAAAGGACTCCAGTTCATGGTGTCCCCTTGAAGAGGATACACAGGTTCAAAGGAAAATGTACTTCCTGCATCACTGAATTAAAACAACATGACCTCTCCACACGTACTGGCTCAACACAAGACAAAACGTGCTTATTAAATGCTACAATACAGAAACGTTAGTATTCCAACCTATATTCTCTCCTTCTGGAAGACCAGGAATTCTTTTTGTCATCTAGGAACCTGTTTTCTTATTATTTCTACATAAACTCTCTCATTTATGTAGAAAAGTAGCCTCAAAATATCTTACCTAGCCTCAGTTTTACTCCCATAACATTTTATTTTACGAAGTTAATTCTCTTTTCTTACACTTCAGTCTCCTCCTGAGGACAATTTGTGTATTTCTATATTTCCACATTTTTCTTCATTTAAAGGAAGAAATGCCTACCCTTGGGAAGGCTCCTAGAATTGTCTTGAGTCCAATATATGTCTATAACAGAGTAATACCCAACTTTAGATTTTATTTTATTTCCTTCAAGAATTCAAAGTATGCCTAGAAATCAAAAGAAATTAATAATATGGTGAATTAGAAATTTTTGAACAGTATTATCTCAAAACCTTTTTTACTTTTTCAGGTTGGTAACTCTATACTTGAAATGAAAATTACCATCTCTCATTTATATTTCCTATAAGAGTAAACATGGGGATCTATGGTATAACAATGACAGGCATATACAAATCTTCACTGTGCTTTCAGTGCTGATCTGCTGAAAACTCATTCTTGAAAGAAAAAGGTGTAAAAGGAGTAAGAAAAGAAGATGTTATCTGCTTTAGGTTGTAAAATAATTTTACTATCTTAACAGCCAGACCACCAAGCTGCCTTCTGTGAGCACCGCAGGGTCTGCAAAGTGCTGGTTATGAAAAAACATATTAACTTCAGCAGAGGTAGAGCATGATACAAGAATCACTTGATAATCTCTGGTCTATGGTATGTTAAAGGTAACTATAACAGCATCTCAATATTTGTGACTCTCCTAAGAGAGAAATCTAAATACAAGGAACACTTTTTGTTTGTTTGTTTGTTTTTGTTCCCCAGGCTTGCTAACCGTGCAAGTAACTCCAAGCGAGAAAAGTTTATTTAAAGTGCAGAAGATTGCTCATGTCAGACCACCAGCTATGCTAAAATCCTCTGCTTAAAGCTAGTCTACTCTAGAGACACGAATTTTACATTGGAAATTTTTCTACACACTTAGATAAGGGAATTGGCTATAGGTATAAAAGACGTAATACACTCCTATGGATAAACCCAGGCCTGTGATACCTCAGTCTGGCTTAGGTGAATTCAGTTTGTATCAGTTTTTACCAACCGATGATCTAGTCCCAGAAGCACACAGAAACCGTGAAAACCTTGCATGCAGAAGAAGGAACTTACTGTGGATTTATTTTTTAAATTGCAGTTATTAACCATCAAAACATGTTACCCATCAATGCACATTCTCCTTGTCTTTTGCATCCCAAATGTTACTTTTACCATGAAATAACGATTCTTTTAAGTATTATAAGATTTTATTGTTGTGCTTACATGTTCATTCCAGGCATCCCCGGGCCACCTAAAGCATTCAGTGGGGGTCTCATTGCACCTCCATAGTTCTGCAATGATAACCAAGGGTCAGACTACCACAAAACAAAAAAACAAAACCAAAGAGGAGGGGGAAAGAAAGGACAGCAGGTTAATGACATCCCTACATAACTGCTGACTGGATAGGCCAATGCAATTCATTCTTTCAGGAGTTTCCATTGTTGACTTAAAAAAATACTGTTAATCCCAAGGAGAAAGAACTAAACCCAATAAAAATGGACTAGGAATATTTAAAATGTCAATTGTTTCAAGAGGAATTATTTACATATAGTGAGGTCAAGTCAACAGCGAGCAGGGGGCAGGTTTTAGAATTTTATTCAACTTTTATACTAGGGAACTCATGCAAAATCAGAAAAATGGACTTAGATTCTAGGATTTCTAGATCATGGAATATAAACAGAATTATCTTAAGCTAAATTTTGTTATTATAGCAATAAATGCTTGTATAAAATTACACCATATAATATCACACTTATACAGCATAACAATCACATTTTTCTTCTAATCAGTCAATTCTAACAAAGCTGTGGTAACTAATACAAAAAGTATTTAAGATAATGAATGTCATAGCAATGCCAACAAATAATTGCCCAATGCCTATAAAATCTGAGTTTATTCTCTGATATTAAGACAAAAGTTTAACTGTACTATTTACATGAAAAACTAAATTATACCTATTTTTATTCAGAGGAATACAAGCAGAACAGTCTACCTCACCTCACAATCATAATGCACTGTCTAATCTGTGTTAATCCTGATATATGATATTCTCCCAATATTTCAAAAGAATGGATAATAGTTATCTAAAATGAATGCCTGTCCATTTTGGAAGGAGTCAGGGACAAAGAATCGATTTACTTTGCAGAAGTTTAGGTCATTGTTGCAGGTTATTTTCCACTAATAAAACTCTTTTTCATGTATAGTATACTACAGACTGCATAAACTATATGACTTGGGATTATGGGTGTTCTCTATAGTGGTCTGATTCATGAAACCACGTAAACTTGAAGTCATGAATGAGAGAAATCTAACAGCAATATACAAAGCATGGGTCTGGTGCTGTTTATACCCTGACTGATATAACAATTATCTGGAATTGATCTATAACTAAGAGAGGAGCTTCTGTTGCTGCAAACAAAACCCTTCCACTTAAATTCTTCTTTACTGTTAACAATCCTGAAAATTTCCCATCGACAGCTAGTTTTCAAGAATACAACCAGAGGCTGCAAACAAATGTCAACTTCCAGAACCAATAGCGCCATCTGAAGACAGCAGTAGCCACAGCTGCTGGTCATCCACCGTTACTCATGACAATGAGCTAGTAGACCAACTGGTGCGCGTGCTCAGGCAAAAGTCAGGCAGATTAACTCAAACCTCCTGTTTAATCTATGTTACCCTGGATGATTTTGGCCGACCTACTCCTCTAACAAATCCCTAGGGCAGTAACTGATGGGTAGTCAAAGAAGCTGGGAGCTGGGCATAGAAACATCTGCAGTTGGCAATACCGGATCTGGAAGATAACTCCATCTGACTGTAACAGAAGAGCAGTTCCGCATCCATTTCATTTCATTTTTCCATCTTCATGTGGAGCGCTGAGCCATTCTCCCTATTTGGTCTGTTTGGTATCTCCTCTCTTTATCTTAGTTCAGGAATCACTTGTGTGGAATGGGGTTAAAGATGTCTATGGAATCCTGCAGGACTGGAAAAACCCTAATCAAATGTACTTCTAACTCTAATTACTGCTAATTCTAATCAAATGTACTGCTTCATCCTAAAAAAAGAGCACTTTCATTAAGGCTACCGATACACATGTTCCTTCAGCTGCAGCTATGCTTTCTGCAGAAGTCAGTGTGCCAGTTTGTTCCTTACAACTTTTTACTCAGTCACCACCACCAATGTTTAACTGGCAGTTGAGCTGTGCATAAAAGCACTCCCTAATATGAGGTAACCAAAATCAGCCAGGCTAGCCAAGACCTTTTTCTTAAATATTTAAAATTACATGACTATTTTGAGTAGAAAGCATCAGGGAGTATGTGGGGCTGCCTCAGCTGATACAAAGGTCGTGGAGAAGTAGCAGTAAGAGACTGGAGGTAGTACCCCATTCACCTACCTTAACTATGGCTTGCAAAAAGCCTGAGCCTAAGTCTTCGCAGCTTTCAACAGATTCAAGCATTTACAACCACGTACTGCTTTTGTTTCACGTTATTTAGTTTGAAACAGTCTAGCATAATAAAATACCAAACTGAGGTAAATTTTCTGTGAGTTTTCAGGCATATGCATGCTATACTGGACGTAAGTATTTCTGTATCAGCACATCAAATGTTTTGCCTGTGCAGCAAGGTAGTAGGGCCTCCCACTACAGGCACACCTACGTCAACTTTACGTCAATGTAGCAAGAGGACATTAAATGAAGGTGCGACCAATACATCAAATTTGGTCTTAGGATTGCATTCTGCAAAGATCGTAAATGACTGCTACAAAGACAGACCATTTATAGAAAAGACTGATTTGTGAATTCAAGTTTTGTGTGGATTAGCTATGTTTTTCCCCATTTTAAGAGGATGTGCAGGGTACAAGAAAGAAGAACCTTACAAAAGCACCAGATTTTAAGAGACAGCAAAAATGGAAAAATTATCTTTA
Organism: Apaloderma vittatum; assembly: GCF_000703405.1. Lineage (NCBI taxonomy): Eukaryota > Metazoa > Chordata > Aves > Trogoniformes > Trogonidae > Apaloderma > Apaloderma vittatum. Next base: position 95,663 of record NW_009710761.1, on the reverse strand, counting down.
TAAAAACTGGCATGAGATTTGCCTGCTGTGTGACTAATGGTGCTGCATAAAGGATCAGCTCAATCTCATATGGCAGCATTGCAAAGCTTCTCTTTCTACATCAAAAAAGTAAGTGGTAAATATAGTTCAAAGATACATAAGAAATAACAAATGTATTTAATAATGGTTTGCTGGTCACACAGCAAATGTGCACAACGACACAACTGGGTTCTACCAAGAAAACCCAAAATTGTAAAGACGGTTATGAATAGATTTGATAGGCAAAGCTACTTAATCATTTAAAATTCAATTGCTATTCCAAGGAACAAAGAAGTCACTAGAGAGATTATTTGAAATAGGGAAGTAAAAATGCAAAGTGTGAGCACAACAAGCATGCTGGAAAACAACATACTGGCAATATCGGTATGAAGTATCATCACCTAAGTTTTCTTTCACTGACAGCAATGACAAAACATAGAAAAATCCTTTGGATTCATATTTCGGATATGCAACATAAATAATCTGTTTACTGTCGAAATGTAATACTGACAAATATGCACTGACAAATGTCAACTCGTATTTTCACACTTTTGAAGAAAGAGCCTATGAGCAATTATGACCAGGTCAGAACCATGGTGAAAGTTAATTCTTGCTTTGCTCCTTGAAAACAGAGCTAGAGAGATGTTTGTCATTGACAAGGGGAAGAAATGGCAAAAAAATGGAAGAAAAGGGCAAGAAATTCTCATTTTACATGAAAATCTCTCTAGCACTCACGAAAAATCTAGACTAATAGTGTACAAAAAAAAGCCTTTCCAGAATTTGGGGAGTATTTTTGGTAAAAAGATTTTGCCTAAATTGGAAGCATTAATCATTTTCTCGTTAACAGAATAATCAATTAGGTTGGGAGGATGAGAAAACACCTGCTCAACCCCTGGTCTCCTTTACAAATGTCAGCCTTTGATTACGACATACACTGACTGTAGGACCAACATAACTTTCCTGAAATAAGCAAATTAATCATAGAATCATAGAATGGCCTAGGCTGGAAGGGACCTTAGAGATCATCTAGTCCAACCTCCCTGTTATGGGCAGGGACGCCACCTCTTGATTAGACCAGGCAACACATGGGGACCGAGCGGGATTAAGGTATTCTTCTTTCAGTTTCAGATCTTAACTGATGTTTTCATTTTGTACTTTGTACAGCTTCACCTCAGAATTCATTTTTGCAAAACAGAAACATCATTTTAAAACGGGATTAGAAGAACAAGTCCTGGCCATCTTCGAGCTACGAAAAGCCAGAGTAATATAGCCTAAGTATAGATTTATCAGTAAAAACGGATATTTATCTGTGGAAGGTACCTGTGGTCCTAATGGAACCATTCCTCTTGGAGGAGTCATTCTTTGCATTGGCCCGCCCATGTTTGGATGCCCTGCAAATAAAATTATGTAACTTAAAAAAATATGCACCTTCTAAAAGAGTAATTTATGATTAATGATTTAACAAAACTTTTCTTTCTGATTATCAAGAAGCTTAAAAAGCTGCAGTAAGCTTTGAAATACAGAAGACACAAGTTTGAGAAGACAGTACTTCTGAAAAGTCCAAATAATTATGTCATTCACCTTGCTGCCGTGTTGGGTCCATCCCGCTAGGCAATAACGGCTGACTTCCTGGGACACCTCCAAGGGCCTGCAAGCATAGAAACCATATGTTAAAAGCATATAATGCTTTGAAATTTATGTCAAAGATAGATATTTTGGTTTTAATACCTGGATGTTTCTTCTGAACCAACACTAACGTGGAAGAGTTAACTTTCCTAAATGCCCTAAGTAAAATGTCCTAAGTGCCTAACCAAAATTAAAGTCCTCAATGTCCTAACTATGGATTTACACAGTAAATTCTGTGGAATTATGCCTAACTTGCTTCCCCAGCTGCCACCATACTTTCTTCACTTTAGTTCACCCATTATTTAACCTCCTAACACTACCTTATCCAATGTTTATGTTTTCCCTTTTAACTATTATTTTAGCATTTCCTTTCAGAGGTAAGGATGTGGATGCTGATATTCTCTGAGAATGAGCTGTAGCTGAGCCAATCATGGAGCACTCACAGGGTACAGTTATTTAGAGCTTGATGTGGGGTAAAATTTATCTTCCACTCTGCCTTACTCTTGAAGGGCATCAATGACAAGATAAGCTTATTATTCATCTATGGGAGAAAACAACAGTCACGAAACTTCCTCCTAAGTCTTGCCTTCAAGCATGAAGGTGCATTGTTTTGTTAGTTCACCTCTGGTCCAAATCAAACACATTGCATTTAGGTACCCACATTTTAATATGCCCTTTGGGTTTACAGTAACCGAATTAGGTTTAAGAGTAATTTCTGTAGTTTCTTACCTATAGTTTAGTCAACTAGAAAAATGAGTTTATGAATGGATCTGTGTAGCTGATATGCAAGGTGTTATTTAGCATTTCAAAACACCACCACATTTTCAGCAGAAATGTGTCCAGAATGAGTAAATCTGTTGTTATGAAACTAATAACAGAGGCAATACAGGTACTGCTTACTGTGTGAAAGGATAAGTTACTTCTGACCTGGAAATACTGTAGTAGTCTTAAGCAAATACAAAGGAGAACCTATCTGCAAATAGTATACAGTTTGTTTCCACAAGAAGTAGGAAATTCAAAATTAAGATGCACATTATCACCTCAGAGGTGATCCATTCAAAAGACGCTACATGCAAGACTAACAGAACGGACAAATCATCTGAGATGACAACATTTAAATCCAGTTTTTACATGTACTTCAGTGGCTTGAAGCCTAGACAAATATATGAGAGCAACACATGAAGTGCACAGAGAAGTGTCAAATACTAGCAAAACCTAAGCTGGTCACTTCTGACTGAGATGCCCAGTGACATGCAGGACATGGAGGCATTTGGTGGCACAGGCACATGTGACCGAAGACTTAACTCATGCAGTCATTACATGAGGGATTGTGGTTCCTTTCTAACATGTCATACCACTTTTCAAGAAAAAAATGCGTTGCCAACAGCAAATGCCCCTGTAGGGCTTGATCTTATAGGATGTGATGAAGAACCAGAGGCAATTTAGGGTCACTCGTGTGGCACTCAGTCAGTGCTACCTTTCCTTGCTATAAAGCCCTGATCCAGCTCAGATAATCTGGGATTTCACATATGCCCTGTGTCACCCTTCTTCACCTAAGACACACAATCCCTGCTGCGAGGCATTAAGGAACTGAGTTACAGTTACAGTGGGAATTTTAGGTCTGATTTTTACTGACTTGCATCTAATCAAAATTGCAGACTTAAACTGCACTACAGTAGCTTACTCCTTCCACACACTGTCCATCTATACTGTAACTTAAATATTGGCAGTGTTGCTAAAAGCAGTAATTCATGAATGCAACATAATGTCAGTGAATTGCAAGAGCTGTAATTCACTGAGATTATGTGATTATGTTACAGCTCTGAACTGAAAATACCATAATGGGCAGACAAAAACACTTTTTCAAAACTAAAGCTGCAGGTTGGCAGCATGTTTGCAGCACTTGCCACACCCAGGTTACAGTGTTTCGAAGTAGAGAAACAAAGGAATACGTGAAATCCAAACACTGGTGTATCTTTGGCTAAGGTACTACTGAATGGTGCAAAAATCAGGAATATACTTCGTAATGAGTTATGTCTGTAGCAAATTTTTAACTAGAGTGCTAATGACATTGCACTCTTATGCTGTCCCAAGATGATCACTTCAGCAAGGTTAATTAAGTCACACATTTCCCTTGTGAGATAGCAACTATGGTACAGGTAACTTAACCTGCTCCTGAACATCACCATGTCTGACATATAGGAATATCTGAAGAAGCCTTGCCACATGATACATCCAGCTCACTAAAATTTAAATATCATACTTTCTGTCAGTACTATCTCAGTGCTAAAAATTAAGTTTATTGACGTTGTGTTATATACACATAAAAAATAGCCAGAGTTGAGGTTGTGACACAAAAGTCTCCTCAACAAGGTGTGACAAGAAGAAAGGCAGTTTTGAAAGTCAGACCAAACACCCGTTCCATCTATCCTATCAAACTTTCCCAGTATTGTAAACAACCTAGGGTTTTTTTCAGAGCTCCACCGACATTCTTCCGTCTGCTTATCTTTAACTTTTCATCTGCTGACAACCACTTTCTCCCTCTGTCTGCACTATGAAGAACTTAAAAATACAAATGCTATCTACTTCCAGAACCATCTTTTCACAGATGGGCCAACAAAGGTCTCTGCTGATGAACAGCAGCTCATTACTCATTCTTGTTACACTGGCATGCATCTCTTTTGACGCAGATGAGAGAAAAGCAGGAATTTGATGCTTTTATAAAGTCCTCAGAGTGTCTATAAGAGCCATACAGCACTTCATGATATCTGTTTCTCTCCAATAAACTTTGTATTTAATATGAAATAAATATGAAGAATAAGCATTTTACGTAGAATTAAGTAAGAAAAATCTCAAAGCTAACAATTATGGGGTCATTCTGCCTTCTTCTCAGAGCAGGCAGCGCTGGCTGACATAAATGCAGCACAAGGCAACTGCATCCTCCCTCTGCAAACAGGTTTAATGCACAATAAACTTTGAGGTGCAGACAAATACTGTGTGTTAAGCCTGTTTAATTAATTAATTCTTAACTAAAGAAGAGGAAAGTGAGCTGCGAGTGCCACAGCCGCACCAGACAAAACAGGATGGAGAGTGGACTGAGTGAGTTTTATAGCCAACCTGCCACTGGTAGGCACAATGTTCCTTGTTCCCACCACTGCACCATCACCCTGGACAGCAATAGTGCATCAGTAATAAAATCTTACCTGATTGGGTATTCTTAAAGGTGGCCTTGGACCTCCAGGGTACCGAGGGGACATGAAAGGCTATGGAAAAAAAGAGAAACACTGCTAAATAATGCAACTTAGCTTGTATATAGTGCATTGGGAGATGGGGTGTATGCCTTCTGCTGTGCTCACACCTCAAGCATCCATCTTAAATACTTCAACAGAGTATTTAGCGTATTATTCTACAATGTTTAGCAGAACTAAATAAATACAGAGGTTCTTACTGAATGCATCTATCCAGATATATTATTTAAAACTTTGTTTATAAGGATATAAGCAACTTAATGCATCAACAGTGAAGAATAATACACCATTTAGATCATATAATCACACATCCATACTTTCCACTGGAGAAGGGGCAAAGATAGGAACCCTGGAATAGAAAACATAAGTGTTCTTGGGGAAGTCAAGAGGCAAGTAACACCATAATAGTTAACAAATACTTTCCACATACTTTTTCATAATAATACAGTATAATGCAATACGAGATTTAAACTTTGAGGGCACAGTTTTCAAGTTTATGTCAAAAATATTTAGAAGTTTGGTGGTTCCATTAACCGTGTAATTCAATGTTACACTCCTCCCATGCTTCCATATTTAAGTTCATGCTCACACAATACATTTCCTCTCTCAACCCCAAATTTATTCCCAAAGGTATCATACCATCCTGCACCTTGTATGTCCAGCAGCTTTTAGCATCTACCATAGTTCCTCATAGCCCACAAACAAGGCCAGTCTCTTATGATAATCAAGTAGCTGCACCATTTCTACGAGCAAATATATTTAACATTTCTACTTATTCTGTCCCAAAATGCGACCTCTCGAAATCTAAAAAGCTTGGAGATAAGTGTCAAGCCTGAGATCTACAGGAAAAAGACATAAACATCCAACTGAATAGATGAAGAAGAGGATCCATTACACTAGAAGAAAATGAAGAGCTAAATTTAGACTTTCATTGTGAACACAGGGCAAAAAAGACTGATTCTTTATACTGCGAAAGAGGAGTGCACTTCTGCTCATGCTATTGCCACTGGAGACAAGGCAGAGATAAAGGAAAGGAGTCTGCTTGGACTTCCCAGGGCCATTATCTGATGGCAAATATGCTGCAGGAAGTTTAAACTCACTCTTTGAGCTCTCTTCAAAAAGAAACAAACATAGCTACAAAATATAGTTAGCTGTAGGCTAAGGACAGGTCACTAAAATTCCATCATCACTGTTTTGCAAATGAATGGCTTATTTCAGCTCCACCAGTAGCACTGCATTATGAACTAAAATGCTAGCAATTATCAATGCTAGTAATGCATGTATTAATAGCAGCAATAGCTAGCAAAATTATAATTACTTTACCAATAAAAGCAATGAAAATTTTCCTATGATCTTGTACAAAATCCCAGAACCTTTCACATCTTAGAATCTGAAGAAAGCTGAAATAATGTAACCTACACAAACACACATTCAAAATAGGTACTAGAAAGCAATTCAAAATACAGAGGGTTTACAAACTGGAGAAGAAAGTTCAAAGACAATTTTGAAAAGATTAACAAAAAAGGCATTTCCAATTATATGCTATGGAAGTGGGAGGCTTCTCAGCCCCTCTCTCTGATGGTGAGATCCTCTGATAAGAAAGAAAGAAAAAGGGTTGTGCATGTGATGAAGGCTCTAAGTGTGCCTGTAAAACAGCAAAAGTGCAAGAGAATTAGAATTTCAACGAATTCCATAAAGATCAACCAAATGCATTATATGAAGTGTAGCACACTCTACCATCTTGGATTTGTCTTATCCCATTCAGCAAACAGAAGAACTTTATCTAGCTGTACAGTTCATAAAACGGAAATCAGCAGTGTCTCTCAAGTCAACTATATCTTAATATAGAATCACATTAGTAATATTAGTATATAGTAGTGAGTTATTGGCAGAACATCTGTTCATTTCCAGCAGGATGGAAAACTGCTTGTCCTATCTCTCCCCAACGGGTTCACCTTTGTATGTAGTTTATAAAAATAAGTAAAAACTTATGTTTTGTGTAGATTTGAAAATATTTTTTAAAAGCTGAAACAAATATGACCGTGCATTAAGGAGAGAGAGAGAGAGACTTACTCATATGAAGTCATCATTTCACTTACCAAATATGGCTCACATTGTTTTGAATGCCTGGATTAGAGTCCTTATTGTTTGGTTTGCTGTACCCCTGAGGTGAATAGCTGCTTCAGATTTTTGAGAAGATCTGGATCTAGACAGGTCTCAGGTCTATTTAATAAAAGCCTCACAAAGTAAGCCCAGGATTTTTCTCTGAAATGATATATATCATGAACTGGGTTTTCAGAGGCATAGTTAATTTCCTAAGGAGGCATCAAAGCAGATTTTGAGAACCAATGCATCGATTCTTAACTGACTTGTTAGTTCATCACACAGAATAATTACAGAAACCTGTTTGACACAACTCTGTCTTAGAAGAAGGTTTATACACTGTAAATACATATATATGCATTGATGTAGTCCCCTTAAACTTGTTTAAACTCTTTTCTATTCTTCCTATTCAACTGAACCCAAATGGAACTGTAACAAATTACTTCATCTAGTAAATTTCAGGAAGTCCTTTTGGTTCTTGGGGATCCATGGATATAAATGCTGCCCAGTTTTGATGAATGGAAGCATCAATAAAGGTCCAGACAGTACTGTAGAAAAAGGTAAGATAGTGATGTTCAAAGATGATTCTAAAAAAATTCAACCTGGTTTTGGACCAAGACTTAGCATTTAAACCTACTACAAAAATTAAAAAGAAAAACTTAATCTGTGCCAGTTACTAACTTCTCCCACTCGATCACTGATGTCATATTTGTTTACAAAAGGTTCTACTGAGGCATACCAAGATGACAAAGAAATCCTGACAAATATTTGGATGAGAATAAATCAAATAAGAGTTGCTGAAATGATCATGGCTTAGGGAGGAGCGACTGCAGACCTGTACTTCTTATGGCTAGTAGCGATCCCTCCTACACTTTTTGGAATATTTCTCTTCACCTTCTCTTAATGATATTGTAGTACATGCAACACAAAACGTAATGGGTTCAAAATATGGGTACTAAACTAAAACCAGTGATCACAGATTTTGAATTGGTCATGTAGCACTTGTCTTTTGAAGACAAAAAAAATAAATTCTTTGCACGTTGAAGACTTGGACATCTCTGCCAGCTACCTCCGCCTTGTGTCAACTCATGATTCAGCATCTCAAGAAGTTGAAAATCTTTACCAGACCCCCACATCAAATTTTCAGTAAGATAGAAGCTTTATTTGTCTCAAGAGTTCAGTGGATGGAACTGGGTAGGTGCCACACCAATGAATCAAACGCTCCCTTGTTTACCCCAGCTAGCAGGAAGGGAGAGGGCTGTCCCCAATGCACCAATTACAAACATGCCTTCCACCTCAGTATTACAGACATATGAGTCTTCAAAAAATAGTCAGGGTAAAAATAGAAAGAAATAATTAAACTTGAAAAATATGTCATAAGATAGGTAACAAGATTTAATAATGCAGCAATAATTTTAGCTATTGGGTAGGAAGATGGCAGAGGTGCAAAATGTATTATCTCCTAGAGCTTTCTCTTTAAAAAAGGGTGTAGGATACTCCTGAATAATGTATCTGGCACTTCAGGGCCATGTCTTCCTTAAGATGTTTCAAAGCCTGTCTGGGGAAACCAATCTCTGGAAGCTGATCTGACTGCAGAAGAAGGGTATTACCATAGTTACTCCGCCTCACAGTCATTTCCAGGTGATGAAATGGCTCTCAAGGGTTTCCAGGTACTACTGCAGCCTTCAAGTCCCTCTAATCCTCAAAAGGGTCATTATGCTGAGTACAATTAGGTGTAAACAACACGATTGCCCACAACTCTAAGCTACAATTGATTTCTCAAATGGAATTCAGGAACTGGCACATAAACTTATGTATAAAGAAAAGCAAAAAAATCACCCAAACTACAAACAAAAAACCAAACCAAGCAAAAAATACAGACGTTAAAAAAAAGAAAAAGAAAAAAAACATGAAGGAAACAAAATAACAGTAAAAAATGTCATATCTAAGCCACAAATGAGATTGAGATGCCACCAGCTTTTGAAAACATGTGTCATGCAAATTGCAGCAACAGAAGATTCTGCTAACTACTTTGCAGAACAGTCAACTAAACAAATTTGTAAACACCAATATATTGTAATTACTGTCTTCAGGTATAAAATTCAGTAATTTGGTATTACCCAAAGCTACCTGAAGGCTGCTGTCATGCAGCCTAGACTAAAGGAACATAAGCAGAAGCTTCTATTAAACTGTGTGAAAAAGAAGTCAAAGAGGAAAAAGCCTTTTCTGTTGTCACCACAGAATATCAACTTACTTTGATAAAAACCCTACAACTAAAAGGAGAAAAGTACAAAAAAAAGAAAACAATACTAAAAGAATACTAAGACTACACAAAGTAAAACTGAGATGTGAAATGTTGAATTTAGTAAGCTCCCTGATCTTACTTACAGCACTCTATCACAATGAATTGTTAAACACACTTAAAAAGAAGTTCAAGAACTTGAATGAAGGCACCACATGTTCTAGTACTTTTGTTATCTTCCTGCTAAAGAAAGACTCCAAGTGTGTACAGGGAGAATAAAAGATATTTTATAATCTAAGTATTTAATACAATTTTGCATGTTGTGTGTGCATATGTGCATGTACAAAGTAAAAATTTTGTAAAGTACTATTTTTCTTAATCCCTGGGAATGCACGGGGACAAGCAGATAGTAAGTTTCTCAGCAGGGAAGTCTTTGAAGAAGCAGTGTTGAAGCACAGTAGTCTCACTGATCAAATTTTGGTTCCAGTATTCAGTAAAAAAAATTTCACAAAATATATCCAATAGGAAGCTGATGACATAAAGGCATAGAATCTGGCACATTTCTCTATCAGTTGTGTAACTTTTACCCTATCTTCTTTTAATTGTTTTTAGTCTTCTTATGCCTAATACTGATGGAACAAAAGTATTTAAAAGATGATCTTCTACTAAGTATGACAGATTTCAGCAAATTTATTTTTCCTTAAACTTACTTCCCTTCCAAAAGCTGGGAATATATTTTACTTGCTTCCAAATTACAATTTATTTTTTCATTGACATTTCTAGCCTTATTTTACTCACACTACTGTATTAACTGACCACATTTCGTCCTGCATAAATTGTAAAATTTACAGTAATCATAGAATCATAGAATAGTTTTGCTTGGAAGATACCTTCAAGATTACCGAGTCCAACCTTCATCCTAGCCCTATGACACCACTGAGCCATGTCCCTCAGCACAACACCCACCCATCTCTTAAACACCTCCAGGGATGGAGAATCAGCCCCCTCCCTGGGCAGCCTGTTCCAGTGCCTGACAGCCCTCTCAGTAAAGAAATTCTTCCTAATATTTGACCTGAACCTCCCCTGGCACAACTTCAGGCCATTTCCCCTGGTCCTATCACTCACTACTAGGCAGGACAGACCAACACCCACTTTGCTACAAACTCCTCTCAGGGAGTTGTAGAGAGCGAGAAGGTCTCCCCTCAATCTCCTCCAGGCTAAACAGCCCCAGATCCCTCAGCCTTTCCTCATATGACTTGTGTTCTAAGCCCTTTCCCAGCTTGGCAGCCCAACTCTGTGCCCTCTCCAGCACCTCAGTGTCCCTCCTGTAGTGAGGGGCCCAAAACTGGACACAGCACTGAAGGTGAGGCCTCACTAGAGCCGAGTACAGGGGCTCCTGCTCCTGCCAACAGCACCATTCCTGACCCAGGCCAGGATGCCCTTGGCCTTCTTTGCCATCCAACCAGTTTTTCACCCAGAGAAGCGTATGCCCATCCAAACCAAGAGCAGTTAATTTCTCTAGAAGAATGCTGTTGGCAACAGTGTCAGATGCCTTCCTTGTAGACAACATCCCCAGCTTTTCCTTCACCCAAGAAACGGTTCACCCTGTCAGAGAAGGAGATCAGGTTTGTTGAACAGGACCTGCCCTTCACAAACCCATGCTGACTGGGTCTGATCACCTGGTTGTCCTGCATGTGCTGCATAATGGAACTCAGGATGATCTGCTCCATCAGCTTCCCTGGCACTGAAGTCAAACTGACAGGCCTGTAATTTCCCAGATTGTCCTTCTGTCCCTTCCTATAGATAGGTATTATATGGGCTGACTTCCAGTCAGCTGGGACATCCCGAGTCAGCCACGACTGCTGACAAATGACGGACCCAGTTCTATCAGCACTCTAGGATGAACCCCATCCAGCCCCACAGATTTCTGCAGATTGATGTGAGGCAGCAGGTCACTGAGTATCTCCTCCTAGATGGGGGAGACTGGCTTTCCTCAGTAGAAGTGTTTCTATTACTAAAGACTGAGGCAAATATCCACTGCCAAATAACTAATCCTCAATATTGCTCACATTTCAATTCCTATTGAGACTGAATTCCTAATTAGACCACATTTACTGTAGATATCTGTATCTGTTCCAATGCATACATTTTGATACCCTATGACTTGTTATAGTGGATACAACCTCTTGTAACAAACATATGCACACCAGGAAAACAAGTAAATGTAGTTCAAAAACAATTACTGCAGTTATTGGGCATGAGTAATAAGAGAGATTACACATATCTGCTAACCATGAAAATACTGAGAGTCAAAATGCCAGCAAACAACACTCAGGCTGAGAATAAAATGGGATTAATATTGCTTAAAGAGGAGATCTCTGTCTACGTGGCGTGTAAAGATCCACCTTTCTCAGTCAGGGTAGCTTAAAATAACGCTCATTTAGATTCACAATAATATCTTCTCAGCTAGCTGTACTAGAAGCTGTTTTCAGCTCTGGAAACTATGTGTTTGCCTGGTGAAAGCAGGACAGAGGGTCTGTTTTAAGGCACACCACCATTCTGGTTTAAATGACTTTAAATTGAAGGCTGCTTCAGAAAGTGGGGCAGCAGCTCAACTGGTCTCATCCACCCAAACCACACACTGTGAGGCTGACTGGCATGCAGAGAGGTCACTTGCTAAGCACACCACTTGGAAGCCCCAGGAGGGATGTCTTCCATGCACTGAGTGCTCAAGTGACTGAGGATATCCCCTAGCCAGCGTGGGCCTCTTGCCGTGGCCATGATGAGCGTTCCTTTAAAAACGTGTTTTTCGTATCTCAGGTACTTTGGCACGGTGTCAGCCAAGTCTGGCCAGCCCCTCTGGTCTCACCTGGACACCTCTACCTGCCAGGGACCTCTGCTCTGCCGCAGCCTGGTCAGCAGCAATTCACTGTGGTGGCAGCAATGGGCAGTGGGGAGAGAGGATCCATCTCCAACAACAGCTCCATCCAGACCTGGAAGAGGATGCCCATACCATGCTCTTATCGCATTTTACATAGCTTGGGAAAGCAGAGGAATATGTTCTGCTTGCACTAGGCAGTGCTCTTGCAGGGCTCCCCAAAAATTTACGGGTTTAGAAGCAACCAAATACAAGTGGTGACTGTTTTTCAGAATCCTAATTTTTTTTAACCTGCATTATCAAATTTAGAACAATTTCCTTACACTCTCAACACCCTGAGAGGCGGATGAAGCCCCAGACTGGAGAACATCTCTCAGGGGAATAACAAGGGCACACCATAAATTAAAAAATAAAGGATGAAACAGTTTCAGCACTCAGTATATAAAAGGACTGAAATGGTACTAATTGGCTTGTATAATTCAGTCACCATAATCATCACAAACTCTAAACACCACTTATTGCTAGAAGCTGAAAATGGAGCTACAGACTTAATTTGTACACACTATGACAAATTATTTTAAATTAATTTGTGTTGCTGCTCCAAGAGCAGGTATCGTAAGAGGGTTCAAGCTGACAGAATCAAGGTCAGAAGCCAGATGGGAATTCTCAGAATGACCAAAACTCTCCATTTATTCATTGGGACTTCTAAATGTTAGGAAGTGAAACAAAACAAAAATTTGTTCTCTTTGCCTCCATTAAAAAAAAATAATTCAATTGTCAAGTTACATACTCTGTCTCTGAAAATAACAATTCACATTCATCGTTCTTTTGCTTTTCACACTCTATTCCTATGAAAAGGATTGACATCACTTAACTCTTTATAGTCCAAATGGTAAGAAATAAGACTGCTTGATATTTTTATTTAATTTTTTAGTTAGGGTAGCAGTACTGAAAAATTACTATGAAGCAACATTTTAATACATCTCCTTAAGACTCTCTATTTCATAAAATGATTTAGAGGTGCCTGCCACTGGTATGTGTGTTTCCACTCTCAATGAAATGGGGTTTTGTACTCTCAAGAGTACTAGGAGTGAACCGTAAAACATGTGCTAATTGAACTTATCCAGGTTAGTTTACAATTCATATACTTCCACTTATTTGTTCTCCTCTATATTTTTTGTGGACGTCTCCATCAGCAATACCAGTCACCATAGTCTATAAGACACTTTTTGTTGATAGATTTTAATTCTAACCAGGACTAACCTAAATTAGCTCTCTAGCCTTCCTGTAGGTTCCTTTTACATATTGGAAGGCAGTTATAAGGTCCCCCCAGAGTCTTCCCTACTCTAAATCATGTTATTATTTCTAACTTTAATTTTGATCAAATGCAAATACTACAGAGAGCATTTCAAACCTGCCAAGCTAAAACATCAAGAAGTATCACCTTTTATAAAAAAGCCCCACAACACCGTACTTTTAGAACTCAGATCTCATACACGCATCGCTAAGCTTGAGAAAGAAGTTCCTTAAATTTATTGAGTAAACCTTCTACCCACTCGAGATTACGACATGCGACTGATTTTTTTGGAATAACATTGAGAGCAACAAGCTGGAGTTTGTTCCTGCTGTTATATTCAATAAATGTATTATTTCAAATCTATATGCATTATCATCATCCAAGGATTTTAGCTTCAAACCAACCACTAATGGCTCACGTAAAAACCCAGAGTCAGACCATGACAGAAGCTGAATTAGCCTCATCAGAAGGAAGCATCATATATAACAGACAACTCTTTCCTTGCTATTTAGCACCACTTCATCAGCAGCTATAACATCAATTCTGGTGCATGGTCAGTACCCATCAATTTTTGAAGTTTTTCTCACAGACAACACAGATTTTCAGGAGAAGATGACAAAGATCAGATCAGACCTCCTAGGTAAATGACTTATGCCCAGTTTCACCTCGTCCCCTTAGGTGGGTCTGTGTCTGCTGGAGATGTACCCATGGAAGGGGAGGCAGTGGAAGCGTGAGCTCAGAGCTTATTTAGCTGCTCAAGCTGAGCAGTTTTAATTTGTTCTAACAGTTATGAGCAGTAAAGCCATTACCACAACTACGGGTTAGGATTATCAAAGCCAGCAGATGTCAAGACACCTTCATCTATTTAAAGCTGCTTTTATTCCTGGTATTTAGAGAAAATGAACAAAAAAGAGAGAAACAAGCACAAAGAACCTACAGATCTTTCTAGATGCTAATCATCTCTCAAATAGTCTAAAAAGTCAAAATATTTTTTACAATTAAAATGCAGCATGATACTGGCAAGGACAAAAATGCACAGATCCCAATTCTGCAAAGAATTAGGCATATGCATAATTTCATGTACTAAGTATCCCCAGTGGGTGTCGGTCTGCTACACTGGCGTGGAAGTGTATACCAACAACGGAGGTTCAAAAAATAAGTAAAATTCTTCTTATTAACATGAATTATATAAACCCAGGAGGAAAAAAGTCCCCTCTAGAATCTATCTTTAAAGTTTGTTAAGGCCTACCAAAGATGCCAGTTTTACTCACAAGCTGTATGTAGCATTGGTGACATCTCATTTGCTCACAGTGATGTTTCAACAATCCATGATGTTTTTCAGGTTTTTGGGGCTTCACTGTATCTTCTCTGGTCAGGGCCCAATTATCCTACCTCCTTCAGTGAAATTTAGGATGGGTGTGAACATGGAACAAATCCAGCTAATTCTGTAGTCATGCTCCTGTTCATTTTTTAACCATTTATATGGTTTAGTTTTAAAAACCAACAATGTACAGGCAGTGCGACAAAGCAGGGAAAACATGAGGACCAGCAGTGAAAGGTGCATGATGAAGTACAATGCTCTAGTGTTATTAACAGTGTATGGCTGTTTGAAGACGAGGGATAAAAAATTGTAATGCCCTGGAAAACCAGGAAACTATGTGAACGTTAAGGGAAGACAATAGCTGGAACAGTTTAAAGGGGGTTTAAAAATAAAAAAACTCACATGTTTTAAAATCGATATAGATACATGTTACACTCTTGCAAAGACCAGTCTGAGAGGTATCTGCATCTTCTAGCGTTCGTCATGCCATTTGGCAGCTGGAATTCGGAATCCTCATTCCGTGTGCAAACAACGATGCCTTGGTGGACAATTCACAGCAGCAACACACACAATCCAAAATGGCTTTAAAGGGACACTGGAGGATTTCTCCCTCCTCATCTTCTTTGCTGCTGGATGCTTGTCCCAATGAGCCATCTGGGAGGATGTTCTGAGAGTGTGAAGGGCCTGAGGCAGAGGATCACGTGCCCAGCAGATCCCTGGCCAATGCAACGCACTAATACGCATCAGCGAGATTAAAGTGAGGACTGAGCAAAACCACAAACGGGCTGATTTAAGCCCAGCAGTCATGGAATCAGAGTTGTGGAAGTGCCACGCGTATTTGTTTGTGAGACTTTGACCAGTGACTTTTAAAAAGAAGCAGATAATACCTCCCCTTGGGAAAGAGCCTAATTATCATTCTGCTTGTCAGTTTCTTAGGTGTGGATAACAAAGGTTTAACTATTTTAATCAAATGCTGCATATATCATGACTTTACTATAAATATAGTAAATCCATGTATAAATTTCAATAGTACTTTATAAATATAGTTTACAATCTTACATAGAAGATTTGAAATCCACTTTCTTTTTATATATAAACTGTTTGCTATTTCTGTTTCAAAATGCAGAAGACATATCTTTTTATTGATTTTTTATTTGCTAACTCACTTTGCTTATTTTCACTATGTAAATGCTATTTAAACTCATTTTTAATAGCAAATAGCAATGCTAGGCAGCAAGAGAAATGGAAAATTCTTTCTGTTCGTGTGTCTTACTGTCATGATGCTCTCCTAAAGCATTAGGCCAGCTCTACTAAGGCACAAGGCTAAAAATACTTTAGAATAAAATGGGAATGAAGAACTGCCACTAGATGGCACGAGAGCCTTACATTACTTTGTTAGGTTGGGTTTGGTCATTCCCCCCCCTTTTATATAAGAGGAATATGTAATATTTGTTATTAAAACATGGTGTAGACACATTTTCCTCATGGCACTCAAGTATATCTGAAGATCACAAACTGATGAACGAACCAAAGTACTTGACAATTCCTGTGGAATATATACACACTATGGAAATAAATAGTGGTAAAGTCAACTAGAGTAAATCGTAAGAAATTTGCTGAAAAAAACCCCAATCTATTTAAAATAAAGAGTGCTTTACGTATAGGTGAAAAGGCATAGTCAGAGTTAGAATTTACATTTTTAAAAAACTATAAAATGAAACAAGTGAACTGTGAATTATCAAGCAAGGTGCTTTCTCTAAATCTCAGCTGGCACTTGATAAGTTAACTCTTCAGCAGTCTCTTAGGCGACTAAAGTACAGATCCAATGCTTCTACCTGCCTGAATGCCCTTAAAAACCAGATAGGCTCCTTATACGGATGTAGACATGGTACCCTTCTGGTCAACCATACAATAAAAGAGGTAAAGGTAACTGAGGTGTAAGCAAATAGGCATTTAAGCGTTTCTCATAACTACAGTGAAAAAGTAAGTAACAAGAGTCAGATACTCAGCAGTGCTAGTTGTCACTAACTTGGAGAAACACGATGACTTCCACTGGATTAGAACCTAAAACTTCTGAGCAACCTGATGTAGTTGAGGATGTCCCTCCTTACTGCAGGGGCATTTGGACTAGATGACCTTTAAAGGTGCCTTCCAACCCAAAACATTCTATAAGTGTATGACTCTAACTCTGCATTTAGCATGTTAAAACCAGAAAAGTAATCAAAGGAAAATAAAATCCCATGAAATCAACACTTTTCATTCCCTTTACAAATTCAATGAACACAAGCTCCAAAACTTCCCTTTGGCCTCTGTTTATTTGATTACTAAAGCTGATACTGTCCACAAAGACCGAATAAACAGTCTGTGAAAACACAAATTTAATGTATCTCAAACTTTTTAGCCAATTTAAAGATCAGTGAAGAGATGGATGGAATTGGGCCAGCACATCACTACCTGAAGAGTGGCGGATAGCGCCTGAACACAGCCCTCACGCTTCACATTGGCACACTGGCCTGTATCCAGGCCTCACAATCTCCATGGCGGCATTTGCAAATGTTAACTCTGCTATTTTCTAACTGCATACTGTCTCATGATGTGCAAGTATAAAACACAATTCTTTTCTGATCTCATTGTCCCCAACAAGGGAGCAAGGCTAGTACAGAACATTCTGAAGACCTTGCTCTGCCTGCATCTAAAAGGGCTTTCACGAATAACACACCGCTACTCAAAGAACCAACCCTGGTGAACAGTGCTGGTTGTCCTCAGGCCCGAAAACAGGATGTGACAACCTGACAGTCTTTGAGTTCTATCACCTAATCCCTCTTTGATAACAAGAGGATAAATTTAACTCACCATAAATTAGTTTATTACAACCTTGTGTACAGCATTGGCTGCTGACATTACACACATTGTCTTTAACACCTGGACCCAAAGCTAAAATATTATGATAACCTTATTCAGTCCTCCAGTTGCCCTACTATTTCAGTTATCAGATAGGACTCCAACAAGAGGGAAGAAGACCAGGTCATGTTGATCTCTGTCGATGGCTGTAACAATAGAGTAACTCTGATGCTAAAAAACGGCACTGAAAATGCCCTAAATTACTATATTTAATTAACACAGTAGCTAAGTGCCTTCTCATACCTTAGCTCCTACAGGATGTGGTCTAGTGAGGAAAACTGGCCAACTGATGATGTATTTCAAGATCCAGACTGGAATTAGACAAGCATTTCAGAAACGTATACAGCCGTCTTACCCTTATGCAATCTAATATAGCTTTGTGACGTCTCTTGCCCAATTCATACTTTGTTAAAAGAATCGTCACTTATGACATTCCCTTTTAGTAGGGGAAGAACCATGAAGAAAGAGAACTGAAATGACTTATCTTGGGCTACCCAGGAAAAATGTGGGTAACTTAGGGATGAATTGCACAGCACTTCTTAGCATCCAGGCTCATACTCTAATTCCCAAACATTATCCTTCTCTGAGACTCTGTATTAAGAAAGCCACTTACTAGAAGCACCAACTCACCAGACACCACCCTTGACCTGTTATTTCAGCCTGAGACAAAATCAACTCCAAAACGTCCAAAACTTGATTGAGTTCTCCTATTCAGAGTCTTCTACGACAAAGCTATTCTTTTCGCTCCTCCTGTAGTCCCACACACACAGTTTTGCTGCTCATGAAGCAAGACTTGATTAAGTTGCTATAACACCTCAGTTTATTGCCAGAGTATCACTTATTCTACACATTGAAAGAAGATGAGGACAAAATTACGCAGCTATGAAATTTAAAGTTACATTAAAATACATACATACTGGTACATGAAATTGAGACACATCCTAACTCCACATAAACCTGTTTTCTTGATTTTTTAAATCTCATTTTTGACATGTAAACAATTATCTTTAAAAAAAAAAGTCATTCAGCTCATAGTAATAGTTCTGCACAACTCTACCACCTTCCCTTCACTGTATCAAAATAAAGCATTGCATTTTGGCCTGTCAGCACTGTAGTGACCATCATTCATCACCTGAAGTACAAAAGCAGAAGTACAGGTAGAGATAAAAGACAGATTCAGCTGCTGCCTTCAGAACTCCAACTCTGTGGGCCATGCATAAAAATGCCAGAGACTGCTAATTAACACCAGTGCTAGTGGCCAACATGTACACAAAAACTTCATTTTACGCAGAGTTTTACCAGATACTGAAAACATACTTCTCCCATATTTATCTACCTCCATGTGTACTACTGTACTGAACTATTTTAATTTATTAAAAATAAAGTAAATCTTACAAAAACACCCAACACTTAATTTATTTTCTTTTACAAAATATTATTTCCTTTTATAAAATTATTTTCTCTTATAAAAAATAAAGTCACAGAAATAAAGCCCGCAGTCAGCAGTGCCAGTAGAACTGGAACCCTGGTAATATTTCTTTGTTCCCAGCACAGTCCCTACTTAGGTTGCCACCCTTCCCTGACCTGTCTGATAAGAAGCCATTGCAGCAGCAAGAGCATCCATTTTGCTTATATCTCACTTAGTAGTTAAGTGTTGCACGCCAAAATAGAGCTGCAGTGCAAAACCAGGAGCCAGTACTGATGAGAAATGAAATGATTTAAAATTGTCTAGCAGTTCTGAGTTAGCCAAGCAGACCTGGAAGGTAGTGGCTATTAACTGGTTTAGCTTACGCCAATCCAAACATCTCATGAAAGAAACAAAAGGTATCCTTATCATTCTAGGATAACCTTGAAGATAAATTTTAGGTTGCAACTTTTTTAAAAGTTGAAACTTTGTGATGTCTTTATAATTGGTGAACTAAGTGCCATTCTCCCACTTCCATAACCTTCTGACTCTTAAAGAGTAGGATTGTTTACTTTCATAATCTAGGAGCAAGTTGCAAGTCTAAATTCCGAACTCTCAGTGAAAGATCAGCAGTTCATAGAAAGGTTGAAGTTGGTCAGTGTTCAGATCAAGACAGACAAACTTGTTTCCTGTGATTTGGTTTATTCTTCTGACCAGCTGGGTTCAGAGAAATTGGAGAAGTGCATACAGAAACTGCTTGTCTACTTAGAGGTGTGTTAGAAAGAAAGCATCTATGAAGGAAGTACGAAGTTTTGATCATGAGTTTCTCCTTCTTGCTTGTAGTTTCATCTGCTTTTTATGGCAGATTAACACACCTGGTAGGTTAACACACATGGCTATGTCTGCCAATATATTTTCTTGTCCTCAGATAAACTGACATTGCTAAGATTCAGCTCCATCTGAGAGTATTAAAACCAGATTATTAGCTGCTACTTGACAACACTCACTCCAATACTACAACACATTGTCACGGACTGTCTGTACATCTCTGCTTTATAAACACCTTACAGTTTCAGCACACTGTTCTGTAACTGACTGGATTTTGGCTTAGCCTGCCTTGCTGGGATTGCTCCCAACCCTATCAATGTATCCGTTATTAAATGTGCAGTTGGGTTTGCTAACTAGCAAATCTACGTACATTCCTAAGCAGAGGACTAGATCAAAAACTAATAATCACTTGAAAAATGTCTGTTCCGCTGACAAGGCCATTCAGATGAGGAAAGTAGGTCTCCATTTACCAAAACTGCAAGGGACTAATCTTGCGTATGGCACATTACAGAGAGACATGATGGCACAGGCCCAGCAGTTTCAAGGGGAGGTGAAGGGTGATGTCTGGAGGAGGCCAGACCAGACTGTGCAGACCAGCTCTTGGAACATGCCTTGAAGAAGACTTGTTGGCTGTGCTGTTGAGCTGATGATAGCTCTGCTTAATGTCACAAACTGTGTTACACTGAAAATGGATTTTCCTCTGTTAATTTTCAATACTAGGTCTTGCAAAAAAGAGCAGGCTGTTGGTAGGGCTTCAAGTAAGACTGAAGTCAGATACTGACAGACAAGGAAAGCTTATCCATACTTAACTTTCAATCATCTTGTCTTTCTTACATCTTTAGAGATCTAGAGTGGCTAGAAGCCTTTTCACGCTTCTAAAAACAAAACTCCCACACCCTCCTCCTGCAAACCTTTAAAATAGTTACTCTCTCCTCTACACTTCACACACTTGTCCTATGTGTGCCCCTTCCCTCTCCTAATTGTCCTCAAAGACAACAGAGGAAAATAATTTTAATCTTTAATTTCTTTGACATTATAACTGGAGTGGGTGGCTAAAATAAGAAAAAGTTAAATATTTATATAATATAAAAATTAAGATTAAGTTGTGTTTAAAAATATCTACCTAACCAGCTGTTCAGAACAGTAAAAGCAGAAGAAAAATAATTGATCAGTTCTGCCAGCTCTTCAGGATATTGTGACTGGCAACAGTACGATATTTTCTACTTCAATTGCAAATATATTTTCATTCACGTATTAAATGTCATGCCTAAGTTTCTGAGTTGATGAAGGAAACAACATGCTCATGCCATGGTCAAGGTTTCATTCTGTGGGTATCAATACCGCATATAGCAGTTTTTCCCTCTCTGACCATGGGAAAAGGAAGACCACACAAGTAAAGTTGTCACAGAATCATAGAACAGTTTCGGTCAGAAGAAACCTTAGAGAACATGGAGTCCAACCTTTAAACACGTACAGTGGAAATAAAGACTGCTGTCATTTTCATACAATCATCGTTTGGATTAAAAAAACCCCAAACATTTCTTTTCTTCCAGATGAAATATACTTCTTTTGTCTACGTATCTCAGAGAAGAAGGAAAAAGACACTGTTCTCTACCTGGATTTCAGCACTCGTTCATTATAGAATATTCTGTCATGATGGTCTCTTCACATCACACTCCTGGAAAACTGCACTGTTTCTTTCACATCATGAGATCAAGTGGAAAGTCCTGTTCTTTCTAAAGAGCTGTTTCAATGCTAGAGGTGCTGCTATATTTTGCTCTGGCTGTACAGCCACATTTCACCAGCATGGGAAAAAACCATCAGGCTTTGGTGAAAAGGAGATGCAAGCTCGCTCACAGGAGAAGTCCAGTCTTGGATTCCAACTGTTAGGTTGACCTTGCACTAAAAACTGCCATTTTTTCTATGGTAGTATTCTGTACTGTTAATGTCCAAAGTGCTAACTGGGTATTTATTTTCATTTATGATAAAACAGAAGCAACACATGGTCTAAATTCTTTCCTTTCTTCTTCTAGGCATTAGGGCTGAGAACTTCAATGTACAATGAGATGCTCAGTGGAATATTCTTAATTGCCTAGCTCTAATCCCACTGAAATTGAGCATCTAAAAATTCTGGCTTGTGGCTTTACCACTGAGCTAAACATGGCAAGTAAGTTTCTTAAAGTTTTGATGCAATATATGTATATTACCACAAGAAATTGTTTTTAAATTACATTCAAGCATATTCAGTTTCCACTCAAGAACTGGAGCATTTCTCATCCTTGAAATTTTGGAATGAGTTGTGCTGTACTACTTCATAAAGGAAATACTTGTCAGCCAGAGACATCCCTTCCTTTACACCTATTCACTTTTGTTAAAACATAAACTTTCAAGTATTGCACCATACAGCAAGACATAGTTTAGAACAGGACCTTTTCTATAGACTTGTAAACAATATTACGGAGGATTTTCTATCCTAAAATTCCTAAAATCATAATTTTTCTGAATACCTGAAAAAAACCCGGTGGTACAGGACCTACTGGCATGCCATCTCCTGGGGGAATGTTTCCTAGCACTGGACTGGGAGCTGCTGCAGCACTCTGAAAAGAACAAAGGGAGAATAAACCTTTGTCATTGCATGGTAGGCATTAAACCCCAGAAAAAAACAAACAAACAAAAAAAACCCCAAAACCTGACCAAAATGCAGAAACTAATTCTCTGGATATGTTATTGTTTCACCTGAAGGTAAATTAAAATTGTATTGTGTTTAGTCTTCGTTTATACAAGTATAATGATTTTTTAAAATAATATATGTTGAAAGGAAGGATCTAGAGATTGCATGGATATACAAATATGCGTCAATTAGACAAATCTTGACTAGATTTTAACAAAATATTGCACCCGAGTATGTCTATATATATACAAATGTGAATTTAACTTGTACATTTTTTCTTGCATTATGTGTATAAATACGCTCACACATGCACAAGGATATACATAGAGTATAAAGAAAGTAATGTATGCTTTTTACCAGCAATTGCCAAGCACTTTAAAGATAATTTCAGCAGACTGTAATATTCTTTCAGAACTACATCAAGCTTCAGAACAGGATTCTCTTACAAGCAGCACAAGAAAGAACGCTCATGATTCTGCTAGTAATGCTTATGCTTTTACCAACCCCAAAAATAACCACCATGACAAATTAGAAGAATTCAGGTTATGTTTTTGAAAGCGAAAAGAAAAAAGGGATTTCTAAAAAGTGAATCAGAGGATGAAATTAGTTACCTTTGGAAATCCTTCAGTTGGAATAAGCAAGTAAAGAACACTGCTTCTGGCAATATACAAGCAGGAGATCATGACAAAAAGGGAAGCCAAACTGTTATTGTTGTCATGTATTGGAACCTCAATTACTTTTAATTTCTAGCAGTCTTCCTTCCTGCAATGTGTTTCTGTAGGGCATAATGCTGAATCACCTACAAACGCTTACAATCTTCTGTGAAAGTACTCATGCACACAAAATGCATCGAGAGCCACTAGTAGCTTACTAATGACCTGCCAATATCTGCCCTACAGAGCATGAATGGCTTATGTTTATTAACTTATCACTCTATTGTATGCTCACACCTGATATCTAAAAGACGCAGATATGGAAACCATACTTCCAGGTGTTTGGCACACTGTCTAGGAAATTAAAAGGAAAAATGCTGGAAAGACTTGAAAACTGGCACAAGGAAGGGCTGACCTTTTTAAACCATGCAGAAAGGAAATATTCAGTTAATTACCACAGATTTGTCGATGGCTTAAGCTGTGCTTTAGAATTAAATTTCTGAACAACTAACAGCAGCATATTTAGCATCTAAGCTGCACGTTCTTTCCAAACAAAAGTCTAGAACATATCATTAAAATACAAAGACTGCAGAAAGTGCTGGATTCCGAACTGAGTGCAAGACAGATTCTCCCAAAAACACTGTAATAAGGAGTCTTATTTATGCAAGGGTCTGGTCTGCAGGATCGGTATTTAAATGCTACAGAATTGCAACTGACAGAAAAAGGCAGTCAGGTGAGCTGGATGTAGCAAATACTTTTCAATCATGGAGTATGATGCTGCTTAGATAAGACTCCCTGTAAGGTCTCACATACATCTCCTGGGTTTGTCGCAGCCTCTTGGCCTCCTGTGCATTGGGGGAAATTAGCAAGTGGTGTGAATGCACAGAAATAACTCCTAAAGAACAAAATAATTTTGTTATCCTTCCTTTCTTTTGCACAGTTTCTGTGAATTTCCATCACTTACTTTCAGATTATCTACATTTCCAAAGGAAAAGAGAAGAGAAAGTTTTTAGCTTTTGTTTGTTTAGAGTTTGGGGTTTTTTTAATGAAAAAAAGAGAGCTGTTGAAAGGGAGCATCAAGAAATAATGTCAAGTAAAATCATGAAGAGTTGCAGACACAGTTTGAGTGTATCACGTTGGATCTTAATTCTGTATGTACAGGTTTTCTAGATGAAGAATGACAACAGTAGCATCAGTGATGGAGAAAATCAGTGACATTAAAAGCCTGAGCATCTTAAAATGACCAAAATAGCCTGCACTGCAGTCTTCAACTAAGAAGGAGTAGCCTGTTTAATGGGCACTAATAATGATGATCCTTATTATAACATCATCCCTACTTGCATACTAAGTCCTGATGGCCCCTATGCTACTTCAGCTGTGTCCACCCTTACCAGTCATGTAAAATGCCCTGTAATACGTGCCACGGAGCTCATGCTACAGAATATAGCATTTGAACAGGCTGTAACAAATAAATGGTCCAACATATCTCAACACTATCAAGTCCGATAAGCAAAATACTGTTAAGTTATAAGCTCTCTGAAAAAGAAGAGCTAAGCAGCACCTCTATCTGACACATAGCCAGTTTTCAGAAGTATTCCATCCCAGATTTCTTCACTCCTGCTCACATTATTTAAACAAAATGATACCAGGCATTAATGCATGTCAGAGTGCCTTAATGCACTCAATGGCTTTTAGATGTCCTCTTCTAACTGCAGCCTTTGCCAGAGCCCCTAGATCACGAAAGTGTGCTTGTGAGAAGAAGGAGTGAATGACTTTCTGGGATGCAGTGCTCCTACAGGGATATAGTGATCTGTCCCTGCTGAGTTCGTTCTGTTTCCCACACTTTGAAAATCACTTTAAAAAAGTAAAATGGTAAGATATACTTAACAGTTTAAAAAAGAAAAGAAGGAAATAATGGTTATTCCAAAATGGGAGAAAAGGATTGAAATACTATCTGTTAAGATTCATGTTAGCCATTAAACCTTCTAATAAGGCTTTATAAGAAATAAAGTTAACATTTTCGTAATTGCCTCAATAGTGGGTTGTTTGTTTTGGGGTTGTTTTTTTTTTCCTATATTTGAATCTGATATAGGGCTGACCTCAGAGGAACCCAGCTTCATTCCTTGGTGAACCTCAGAGACCAGCACACAACTCAACAGGACTGGTCGAATGGGCACAGGACAGTTCTTTGTCTCCTGAGCTACAGGCACTGCAATGAATTTAAATTCTACCTCACAGATTTAATGACACAGAGGGGTTGCCAATTCCTGTGAGGGTGATACAGCTCCAGAGTAACCACTTTTTTTAGGAGATAACTTTGTTGATGTTGAAGATATGTAGAAAGCAGCCAGATGTTGCGAATTCCTGTGAGTGGGATACAGCTCCAGAGTAACCACTTTTTTTAGGAGATAACTTTGTTGATGTTGAAGATATGTAGAAAGCAGCCAGATGAAGCCAACACATGCGATTGGACGTCTTCTACAGCTTCCTCAGAAAGCCTTCTGCTTGGAGGACTTAAGTCCCATTCTTGAGAGCTGCCCTGTGGGTGGCCAAGAGACCTGAGCAGTGCTATTGATGGATATCAGAGGAATCATTTGTGATGATGAAGAGGGAACAAAAACAAGGTGTTGTGGAGGTGATTTCACAAGTGATCCAGACTGATTTACTCAATCTTGATTCTCCTGGTTTCCAGAAAAAAAAGGCTCATCTAGAAGGGAAGCAGCTCTTTGCTTCAGGCTAGTTACTCAAAATTAAATTAATTCACTGAAGTTGGACATTTTGTGATTGTGAACTATGATATTTCAGGAACATATTCCATGTGTTGATTTTAATTGGCCTGAGCCAATTTTAATTATCTGAGCTGTGATTACACCATGCAGTTTACAGACACTCATGCAAAATCATCGCTCCTCCCTATTTCCAAGGGGGAAGGAGGACAGAACATCAAAGCCTGAGTGGCCGTAACAGTAGGTCAGTTTTACTGACATCTGAAGTACCGCTTAATAATTGTATATAGTTAGACTGTTTCTGCAACAGTCCAGTCTAAGGTGTTACAGAAACTTCAATTTCTAACTTTCATTATGTAATGTACTGTTGTTTCTTTTTTTTGTTGTCATGTTTGATAGTTTGGGATCGTCCCTGATGAATCCCCAGAAATGAAGGATTTTCAGTGTTTTAGGCATATTACATTTTCTAGTGTGCACTATCCAATGAACATTTCAAGAACTTAGACCAGGTAGATCAATAAACAAACCTGCAACTGCTGCATTGAAATATTCTTATTTATTCTATCCTGATGAATTATTCACTTCTTTTTTCACAGTCCCACAGTGAATCATGGCTTCTTTTTGCATGCATTACAAGTTGTTCATCATTTATACCTCCATTAGTCTGACATTTTAAATATTTGCAATTTGCTTTCCTAGCTTTTCATAAAAAGATGAAATAGGAAAATTTAAATGGTTTAATCTTTCTGTGCAGTTTCTCACCTCCTTAAAAACGGAAAACTGCTTTTTCAACTAAAATACTGTATTTACGATATCTCTTTACCATTATTAATTAAAATGGTGTACTTGAATGAAACTTAAAGGTCATTTTTTGCTCTGCCCAAGCTACTCTCAACAATGTGAAAACAGACGATTACATTAAAAAAATTAAAGTCATCCATGGTTTAGGCCATTTTTTACAATAAGGGGATCACAAAGTAAATAAAAATTAGAAATAAAATAAGTTAGTTATTCTCCTAGAACACTATATGAAACACAAAAATCCAGGAACACAAGGTGATCTTCTGAAGGTATCAGAAGAAGTGGTTTATGGCAGACGCTCATAGAAGAATTCCATTTCCAACAGAAGAGTTTTACAAAGAAATTACTTGACTTTATATGTAAAAGTCCTCATCTGGTTCATTCACTAATCTGGGCATCTCATTTCAGGTATTTTTCTTTGACTAAGACGTACTTATTTTTACCCAAAGTAAGATGTTTATCATGTTACTAAATTCTTCCACAAAAAAAGAGGCTTCTAATTTTTTAAAAGTCTACTTGATGATAAATGATGAAATCTACTTTACAATGGAATACAGAAGTTGCACCTCACATGTGACAGATCTACAGCCACTCTTGGCCATGCAACTCCCTCACCATTCACATCTCCTCTGTAAACCTCCTCTATATCAGCCGTACATCTCCTGTGTGAGCTGGAAGGTCCTAGTTCCTGCCAAATTACTAGAGGTGGTGAGTACCCACTTCTTCAGCTGCATCTAGCATCAAGCCAATCCCTCCTGATACTAGTTTATTCAGAGGCAGTGTTCTTGTGTTCTGTCTTCTGTGGCAAGGCTCGAGCATGTTCCTCGTGTGTCATGCTGTGACGACCATGCACGTACAAGCGCCTGACGGACTCCTGGCAGAGATAATGACACTGAAACTACTGGCACTGGTGTTTATGATGAAGGCCAGTTTAAACTTCTAGCTTAGGATTTAACAATGCTAAAACTGGTATCAAAGAAGAAGAGGGAGCAGTACTTTGTTGAGAGCACAGCAGCAGCATCAGGATGAAGAAGAAGCTGCTTCTGGCTTGGAAGAAGGTGTGGAGATAGACCTAAGGTACAGATGCTTGCCAGTGCTCTCAAGCTTCAGTCTCTCTCTTGAAAATATATTATTTCTATAGAGTCTGAAACAGTTATGAAGTCAATTTTCCCTTTTAAAGATGTTTCCTCTCACTATCTGCACAGTAGATACAGCTGTGCCTTTCCACCCTCCACAACACTTCCCACCCCACGGCACATGTGAGCAAAGTGTGACTGGGAATGCTTTACCACCACCCGAAGTTGTTACTCTGCCACACACTGCTGGAAGCAGCAGCCTCTTGATGCTTCCACGGGTCATCTCCAGGCTGACAGAGGCTCTCGAAGGTGGCCCTTGTCCCCGAGCACCATGGTAGAAGAGGGTACTCTCTGGACACTGCAATGCCCACCTAGAAGGTTCACACATTGTTGCCACATGGCTCGATGGACAATGAGTGTGATGCCCCATGAAAGCAAAGGCAGCCCATGGTGAACTGGCATCATCGGTTCATTACTTAAAAAATTTTGTACTGGTAAAATTCTGTAGCACAAATGTGCCTGAAATTAAACTAGAAGAACAAACTTCCAAGCTGCCTTCATGAGTCCTACAAGCTGAAGAGTCTGCACAGCAGCATTTCATTACAGAACTGGCCTCCAATCACAGAATCACACAAAATCACAGAACATTAGGGGTTGGAAGGGACCTCTGGAGGTCATCTAGTCTGAACTCCACTGCCAGAGCAGGATCACCTAGAGCAGGTTGCACAGGATGGTGTCCAGGCGGGTTTTGTATGTCCCCAGAGATGGAGACTCCGCAACCTCTCTGGACAGCCTGTGCCAGGGCTCTGTCACCCTTAGAGTAAAGAAGTTCCTCCTCATGTTTAGCTGGAACTTTCTATGTCCAAGCTTGTGCCCGTTACCTCTTGTGCTGTCACTGGGCATCACTGAGAAAAGACTGGCCCCATCCTCCTGACACCTGCCCTCTAAGGATCTATAAGCATTGATAAGATCCCCCCTCAGGCTTCTCCAGAGTAAAAAGACCCAAGTCCTTCAGCCTTTCTTCATTAGAGAGATGTTCCAGTCCCCTAACTGTCTTTGTAGCCCTTTCCTGTGCCCTCTCCAGTAGTTCCTTATCTTCCTCAAACTGGAGAGCCCAGAACTGGACACCAGCACAGAGTAGAGGAGGAGGAGGACCTCCCTCAACCTGCTGGCCACACTCTTCTTGATGCATCCCAGGATGCCATTTGCCTGCTTGGCCACAAGGGCACATTGCTGGCCCATGGTCATCCTGCTGTCCACAAAGACTCCCAGGTCTTTGTCCACAGAGCTGCTTTCCAGCAGGTGAGCCCTCAGCCTGTACTAATACGTGGTAATCATTGTAACTATGGGTTGTGCACACTATTTTTCTGGTTCAAGGTCAAGAAAAAACAAACATACCAAAAGCAGCCAAGAAAATTTGTGTTTACACCAGCTCTCAGAAGTCCGAAGCCTGAACAGCACTTGATGAAAGTGACCTATGGTGTAGGAATGCCTGCTCCTCATATTACTTCTGCTGTGCCTCTTAATTAATGATACAACTGAAAGTTTTGCTTTTGATTACTTAAAAATTTCATATATTGAGTGATAATCAGAAAAAAAGACTAAGGTACTCTGAACTATTGTAAGCAATGTCAGGCATACTTCAGCTTTCTTTCCTCTTTCCCAAACTAGCTTCAGGGAGAAATTAGGTCATGGGAATTTTGGCAAGATCTTCAGAAATAATAACACTTAAATTAGTTTCTCTGAAATACAGGTTTTTCATCAAGAGTGACATTTTCATAAGAAATCTACTTCAGATCAATTCCAAGAACTAGCTGTATTATATATGCAGTATAGTTTTATATTTCATCTAAACCTTAATGTGACTAAGATGTATTTACTCACATTCAAATACTGAAATAGGTGGCACTTAACATAGTGTTAATGATCATCCTGCAATAAATAAACCAATTATTATTTTATTTTAAAATCACTGAGCTTTCTAACCTAAATTAATTTAGAAGGCTTTTAAAATCATTGTATAGCTATTAATATAGGTTTTCACACATCCATATATTCAGCTGAATACACAGTAATCAACAATGATGTTCTGTCATGGAGGGCATTAATACAATCAGCTGAATCAAAACAGGAGCAGAAATGTTCAGTGTCTCGGGTTAGTTTTGTATATGTTCATATGACATTAATGCACAGGCAATTTAAATAAGATGAACAGCAAATGAGAGGATGGAATGTGAAGGACAACACAGGGAAATTACGACTGTAGGTACCAAGTTTAGAACACTGATGACAGCACCATAATGATGGCAGGAAAAGCAGAAAATGTTTAATTTTTGGTAGATATCTCCTTGAAATGAATGCTGAAATCTTACACTGATGCCAAGCAAAAATAAGACTCTGTTAGTCAGTTGATAGCTCCGAGATGAATGTACAAGTAAGTTCATATGAAAGTCAAACGTCTTTCCAAGTCAGTATTGCTTAATTCATCACATCCAGCAATGCCAATTAAAAGAACTGTAAATAAACAGAAACAGATAACACTGGGGCCGTCATGTTTAGCTGTGACCAGTCCCTGATACACCAAAAGCTCAACCCTAAAGGAAAATAATCCCAAAGCCAACTGTTTATTTTTGCCACTTTCTCATACCCTCCTCCTTCTAGCAATTTTTTTTTGTTAAGCACAGTATTCTGGTTGTTTTGCCACAAAGACATGGGTGTATACCACACATCAAAAAGAAAACTAGTTATTACCAACTTACTAGTTATTATCTTAAAAGAACACCACCTAATTCATAGCATTTCATGTCTTCTCCAGCATACTTGAAATAAATAAGAAACTAACTCAATGGAGACAGGTAAAAATTGTGTATTAAGTTCTATCCATTTTACTGAGCATTTATGATAAAACTATGTTATATTTTTTGCGGAGAATACAAAAAAAATTTGTTTCTCTTTTTTTTCCTGAGGATAAAGGATAAATATTTAGTACTACTTTTTCAAATTCATGAGTTTAGGAAATTTAGAGAATTTACATTTTTTGGGAAGTTTTTGTCGTTTTTTGCTGGAAAGACAAATGATGAATAATTACTATTTCCAATCACGGTTATCACAAGCTTTTCTGGTCATTTTCTGGTTATTTATAGCTTCAAAAGTGCCATACATATGTAGTCAATATTGTAACACAATCAGCAAATTTCCATTTGTAAACATTTCAGCTTGTAACTCACCAAGTATTTCTACATCATTAGCTAGTTACTGTAACACTGCTTTATTATTTTTTATCTGCTACAAATCAGAGAAACAAATACTAGAAGGATCTACACTGATTAATCCCTAGAAATCTTCTCATTTTCTCCAAGATAAAACATAAAACTATTGATCACTCTGAACAAAAGAAATTAAGAATTTAAATAAGCTGGTTTTTCCTTTCAGAGAGTATTTGAATGTTCAGCTGTACATAAACTAACTGTAACCTGTAGAATGAGCAGACATGATTTAGTTAAAATGAATTAAAGAACTCACCCAGAGAGGCAGATTCATCACACTGACAGAAGACAGACATTTCAAAGATCTGGATCACAAGACCTAATTCTTGGTGTTGTTCCATTGATGTATATTTGTCTAAAATGTTTAATTTCAGTTCTGTAATGGGAATGCACTCACACGGCAGCAGCAGCCTGAGAAGGCTATCATAATGCTATTCCTCTTAACTTCTCATTTTTCCTCAAATTTCCGTTCCTTATAGTTTGATCTGGACTCTGGCACTGTACTTCCATGCACTCCTCTAATACATTATTACAAGTGATAAAGCCTATATAATGTTATATAACAATAATTTTATTAATAGCCAAGTTGTATATCTGTAACCAGAAAAAAATAAATCACATTTGATCTTTTCATGGAAAAAACAACTGGTTTTCCCAGTTTCCTTTAGCAGACATGTTCTCTTAGTAAACTAGAGAAGACCTGCTGCTCTTGGACTCCATCCATTCTTCCTTCCCCAAGAAATAATGCTACTCTCAAAACAACGTCACTGCAAGCAAAGCCTCCCCATATCTGAAGTAGGATTACAGTTTGTTTTACGGTATCCCAGTGCACAATCTGTGAGTTTCATTCAACTTAGCTGAGATAGTGAAATTCTATTACAGAGCCGAAAAACAGGTATTAGGTTGAACGTGTACTGTTAAGGGTAACAGATACTATTTTTAAGGAAACCTTTGCCATCCATGAATAAAAGGATTTTAAACTCTTGTCGAAAGACAGCATTTCAGTCCTGTCTCTTATCTGCTTCTTCTTGGATTATTTAGAAGACAATTTCCAGCCAGAGATTATTCTAAAGTATGGTTATAAAGAAAATTTGTTTTAAAATGAACCTTTATTATTCACTGGAAGTTACTAACATAATTACTACACACATGGTCATTTAAAGAATGCTCATTTTAAAAAAAAAGTGCAAAACCAATGTGTTTCAAATATGTAAATAAAGTATTAAATTTCTGTTATTTTTTTCAAAACTGAACAGAACTATAACTAAAAGGTGAATATTTGGTTTTTCCTATTTCTTTATGAAGACACACAGAACAATAATTTTCTAGGAAACGAAGGGCATTCCTTTCAGCTTAATTCTAAGCCCTGTGCAATGTGTTTCTCTGTACAAAATGAAAGCACCAAAGGCTAGGCAGCTGAGTTATGTCACTCTTCTGACAAAATGCAACAGTATTATCGGATTCATCAGTAATAACTGTGCTGCCGACAAGTTAAAGGCACTTGAGGACACAAAACACTGCTGTTGCAGCTTGGAGCTGAGTTGCAGTGATATTTCAATGAAATGACTTCTTTCCAAAAGTGACACTTACACCCCTCCTCCAGATTCCCTGGAGACCACGACTGCTTCGGTCTGCTGGCTTAACAGCCACAAATACTCAATGCACTATTTTGTACCAAGCTGCACCTCTAGATCACATCTTTGTTGAATAACTAGCACTGCAGACCATGGTAAATTTAACCCACTGCCTGCCTCATCATGAGGAACATGCGTGAAGATGTGCAAAGATGCTTCTCCTAAAAAGGAGTTAGCAGGAAACCAACCAGAGGAAAGTGTTTAACTTTCATGACTGCAACACATTACACCAAATTTTTAAATCTATATTGTCAGATCAAAGCATTGCTTTTACATTTAAAGTTACTGAAATACAGAACTGCATCTATTGTCTTTTTTCAGTATTTTTTCAATAACTGTTTGGGTCATAGTAAGAGGACTGCAAAAAAAAATATTGCTGCAGACTGTAAATGTACACAGTCAAATATGGCTAGCTTCTGGAATCACTAGTCTAAATATCTCACATGGTCACCGACTAGACAATATCCTCTCCATTCAGGTCAAAGATAGCTGCCTAAAGCTAAGTTTTAGAAATACAGTCCACCTATGAGTTTGAATAACACTCAAACTGTCACTATGCTTAAGCCATGACATACTGCACACAAAGGAGGTTGATCAGTGCCAGGCTTTTCTTCCTGCTCCAAACACATTTTATCCTGTTGATGATCTACAGAAAATTCACAGTTGGTACAATTGTGCTAGATAGGCTAGTACGACAAGACTATCTTATAGTCTAGCTCTCTAGAAACTATGCTAGTTGGCAGAGTGTCTTTTAATCATTTAATTACTAATTGTTAAACCCATTTTGTTTTCCAAAGATTTTAAGACTACTGTAGTACCGTATTCCAGTTCTCATGCCATTGCACTCCAAACAAGTCAAGTGCTCTCCCATTTTAAGAATACAGTGATTAATAACGATAAGATTAAAAGTTTCCCTGCATCTCTCTGTCTTTTTCAAGTTACAAAACAAAAAAGAACAAACATGTGAGTTGAAAGACGGAATTTTGATTATGAAATGCAAAGTTGGGGTTATCCTTAGGTCGCCTGAGAGTGATTCAGCAATCTTGGTAATATATGCGCACCTTCAGAAAAAAGCAAAAGAAGACTCAGGAACTCCCTCTCTATCCAAACAGGTAATTCCCTCCCTCTCTATCCCAAACAGATTTTGGTCTCCATATGTGGCTGGATAGAAAAGAAAGCATACACACAAACTGCTAAATTTTATTTTAAAAGGAGCTGAACTGAAGAGTTTACCTCATGATGCAATTGGTCCTCTGCTAAAGAAATAGTGTATTTGGGAGTTCTTGTCTTGACCTTCATCTCATGAAATCTCTCTTTAACAATACTAAGTGTATATCTGTCTTTTTCACGGTTGTGTTGTAAATGTTGTTACTGTCCTAAAACATGACAATATGTGACTTCACAATACTGTAATACTGACTGCACATTTTCATAGACAAAACATACTGAAGAAACCATGTGGGGTGTTTTAACATTAACGCCATTCTTCATCCAGTTACTGATACATAGCATAATACATACTTTTCTTTAGAGTCTCTAGCTTGAATTTCATGACTTTAAAACCAGTAGTATTTCTTGTGTATATGGACGGGTCTTTAAATCAAAAAATGCATAAATCCACAACAAGTATGTGCTCATTTTAAGACACTGGGAGATTGGAATTAAAAAACTGCCACACAATATTATTACTCTTTTGAAGAGATTTCTCTGGTTTTCTTTAGAGTGAAGCTGTTCCCTAAGTATCCCGAAAGTAATTCCAGAAGCAGAAATGAGATTGCAAGGCCAACGTTTTCAGGAAATTAACAACCTTCTGAAATTTAAAGATATTTGCTGGAACATCTCAATTTCCACATAACACCAAATAAAGCTTTTAGGAATACTGCCCTACCATGCAAGGCCCGCGAGGTTCATCTCCTCAGGCTCCCTCTACTGTCATCACAAGAAAGCCCCTCAGAGACATCCTCTGGAGCAGTGTATCTTACCCCTTCAGCTACAAAGGATGTGCAGGGAGACCATCCTTGGCACAGATAAGGTTCACCTTTGTGAAAATTCTCTGTGTATTCAAGCGTTTGTAGTTCAACTAGAGCATTGTGAACAATATATGATGCACAGCATTTACAACAAAATACAGTCCCTTAGATAGGACACTTCAGACATGCCTGTAACTTGGGGTTTCAAGAACACCTGAAATGTTTAATTTTTAATATTCAAGTATTCAAAAAAATATTCAAAAAAATGCCAATCTGAACAAATCTGAAGTTAAAACTCATGGAAAGCTAGCCTGTAAAGTATCTCATTTTTCTCACGTTGTCTGGATAGTTATTTTTGGATAAATATAACTTGTCGAGCACAGAGTTAACACCTCTAAGTGCTAAAACAGAATTAAGTACTGTGCTTATGAAGACGTAACATTTTCACTCTGGTGACTAATTGCTATATAGTAGTTATCTTTGGTAGTCTACCAGTAACAAGAGCTCAGCATAGTATCCCATGGGGCACCATAATTCAAGAAAGAAGTGTTCATGCATTCTCAAGGGCCAGCAGAGGCAGAAGGCTCAGTCCTCCAAGGATCTGCCTGTGCAAGGGTTTACAAGTGTTCATCTAAATGGTTCAGTATCTGAAATACTCTGCCCGTAACACAAACACTTTCTGTCTGTAATGGCAATCTGATGCACATGTTCTAAGACTTTTATTTAAATTTAAGACATGAGTAAAAAGGAAGAAAAAAAGAAAAGGAAGGAAAACAAAAAAAAAAGAAGAAAAAAAGAGGAAAAAATTTTGAAAATAAGGGGAAAAAAGGAAAAAAACCAACAAAACTAATAAATGGCAGTTGAGACTCAACAGTTGGTCTGCTGCCCCATTGACAAAGCCGGGCAGAACAGCAGTATCCCTAAAGTTAAACATAGATGGGTTACTGAAGATTAAAAAACGTAAACCCTCACCTTTGCTTAGGAATCACATACAGCGCCTCACACAAGAAAACAAAATTTGTGAGAGCTCAACACACATCCCACTGCTTGCTGAGGACTTGAGCTGGGAACAGACCGGCTCACTGGGAAAAGCCCTGGCTGCAGCCACAAGTGAACTGGTTGGTTCCGCAGGTCACACTGCAAAACAGGTAAAACCAAAGTGTTGGCCTCACG
The DNA here is from genome assembly GCF_000703405.1 of Apaloderma vittatum. Taxonomy (NCBI): domain Eukaryota; kingdom Metazoa; phylum Chordata; class Aves; order Trogoniformes; family Trogonidae; genus Apaloderma; species Apaloderma vittatum. Next base: position 59,826 of record NW_009710761.1, on the reverse strand, counting down.
TTGCTCCTCCTCAGGGAACCAATTATTTTACACCCTGTGGTGTGATAATCCATAGCAGTGAAAATGTGAGCTTGAGTCTTTAAGGGTTAACTAGTTTCTACAGCTCTTAAATACACCTTAAGGGTTAACTAGCTTCTACAGCTCTTAAATACATCTTAAAAATCCTAATCTTCTGCTGATTCGACTGTTATCAATGTTTTCAAGCAGTGCTACACAGACACCAGCATGGCCCTTCTTCCATGCTGCCAGCAAGCCCTGGATGTTGTGCGTGGAGTCAAGGCATCTTCTTTACTGTAGGGACGGATGCTCATTCACACATACTCTCATTTATACAACCAACTACCACACCCGGCTGGTCCCATCCTTTTGCAGACTGCCAGGTTACGCACATGGAAAATAGCAGTATTGACAGGTTAATGCTGAATACATATAGTATACAGCGAACAAGAGACAAAATCCAGCTGATTTAAGATTGATCGTCAAAACTTCTGCTTGCACACTCCACCATGTAATCTTTCATTGCACCCCATGCAGAAAAAAGAGTCAGCTAAAACCAGGAATATGGTATGACAAACTCCCTTCACAAACTGGTGGCATTATAAGCAGCTGGAAACAGTCAGACACATTATAAAAAATGGTAACATGCAACCTTATCTGTAATGAACATTTATACGTGCATAGATTACATATAGATATAGACTGGCTTTGAATGTGAATTACTGGTATACACATCTTCATTGAAGATGCACATACTACAGGGAAGGAATCTTTATAAATTAAAGCAGGTATAAATAGCATTATTTATATAAATGATCAGGTCACATAACACTGATCCAAAACAAAAGCAAGCGCCTAACAAAGCACGTAAGTGCAAACCTAGATCTCATGGTCACCTTTGCTTCAGGATAGCATCCAAGCCGACCTAAAAGACTAGACATAAATGTTAGTGCTAACTGGTTGCAATAATCTATATTTCACTGGCTTCCTCCTCTCAGCTTGCAAAAAAAAGGCTTTCAGGAAGGAAAGGACATACAGAACCAGTTTAGCTCTGTTCATTAAAGAAAATTATCTAAAGTGGGGGAGGGCTGATAGACACCCATGGACCACCTGAACACATTCTCAGTCCATAACACCATTAGAAGTTAGTTCAAGCTCAGATTAAACCATGGCAGTCTAAGAATCATATAATGTAGAGGTGGGCAACAAGAGAAAATAAGAATTAAAAAAAAAAATTATTGAAGACTACTCCTCATCCTAAACTAACAGAGAAAAACAAATAATGAAAAAAAGAAATCGAAGCCTTCTCCCCATCTTAAACTACAACAGTCAGAGGCATTCTCCCTCTCCACCCTGACCCCAGCACATCCTTCCATGACACTATTCTCCACATTCTGACAGAGAAAACCCAACAATTCCTCAGCCAAGTTGGATACTTACAAAGAGCTGGTTGGTCCCAAGCACTGTGCTAATGGGAGATAATACAAGCTACAAACCGATGGGAAAAAAACCAGCACTCTAGTGGTACCTTCTATGATCAGGTAGATAGCTTATATTATGTGGAAGCTGGCAGTGGCAATACAGACTTTTGATGGGAAATCACACAGCTCTCACTGTCTGCTGGTGTCACATCAGTAAGTGGTGGAGAGTTGACATTCTTCTTCCTCCAATCCTAAATAGGGTAAGTTTTGACAAAACAAGATCCACTTGTAAAAGACTGTGTCTGAGCTGCCAGATACAAGGTTTACAACCACATGGTGTTTCGTTAACAGAACCAGGGAAATCCAGTGTTTATTGGGACTTCCTTCAAGCCACAGCCGAGGCATAGAACTTTAAAGCTCATCTACCCCATAATTACTTCTTTGCTTCCACTTCTGAATCTTCAAAGCTCTACAGAATCAACTCCAGGCTTTTTGCTCCTTGGGTACTTCAGACCATCTCACAAAAATAAACATTTTTTTGCAGATAGATAGTCACATGGGAGAGATAACCATGTTTGGTACAAAAACTGACAAAACTGAGTCAGTGTCCAGTAAGAGCAGATAATTAGGTAGTACTTCATATAAATGCTTCCTCTACTCTAGTAGCTTCAACATAGCAGGAGTAGATGAAAGGAAAAGAACGCAAGTTTCTGGGACAGTTATATCAGTTCTTTTGCAAATTATTTGAGCAACCCACTAACTTACATGCTTGATGTCCTTCATGCCCCCCAGCTCATGTGAAATGAAGAGCTACAACATTTAATTATCCTTGTGAGTACCACTCACCAATGACACAGGGCACCACTGTGCCTCTGCTTCCTGAAATCAGTTTGGGAACTCAGACTGCGAACACTTACTGCACACTGTGACTTCCCAGTGTCTGTTTTCTAGAAAAGAGTGATTTCCTCATTCCCTGTGATTACTATTGTTACCACCATTTTGTTAATCAAGATTATACTCAATAAAGGCTGCTCTCCTTATGTTCTAAACATTCAATACACCACCTCTTCAAAACGGGTAACCAGACCACCACCCTCATTCTCAGAACTGCCCATGTTATGCAGAAAATGCATCACACATTTTGTAAGCAGCAACAAATACAGTTCTGCTACAAGTTTTCCTCTTACTTCTGTTGTCCTTTTAGTCCCTTCGTACCAGCAGTGAGGTATGAATAAGGACAAAATCGGAAATACTAATGGACACCAAAAAATGTCAGAACAGGTAAGAGACAAAGCAAAAAATATGAGAATCTTTTGATAACTTGATAAGAAGTAGATTCATAAGATACTAGATACCAAAGTTTCAAGTGCCAGGAATATTTAATTCCTACTTAGATATACTTCATCGGCTGCCTAATTAAAACATTACCTCTCCAGCCTTGAAATCCAAAAGAAAGGTGCAGAGTTTGCATGACAGAAAGATAATAAAAAAATTATTTTTCCTCTTAATGGCCTCACCTTGATATTATTCCTGTACAGACTTGTGTTTGTGGCATATTGTACCTAAGTGTATACAAAACAATATTCATATTTAGCACTGCTATTTCAGGTCAGCGAATGTCGAGCTACAGCTACACTGAATGAAAAAACTTGCAATTTCCAAAGTGAAAAGCAGTTCAAAACACAGTAGTAACTGTGTGAAAAGGTGACAAAAATCTGAGTGAAAATACATAAAACACGAAGCTTAGACAAACACTTAACTTCCCAGGCTGAGGTAACATTGTCACAATTTTTATCAGCCCCACCAATGAACTTATACAGCCTTCCAACTATGTTTTAAAATGCACAGAACAGTGCGCAATTTTAGCATGACAATGATATATGCGCACTGACAATAAAAAAAAAGCTCACATTTTATTACTTGGCTAGGTGTAACCATTGTTAAATTCTTCTCATCCTCAACAACTCTCAGCTCTACCAGTGCCTACTCCTGTGATACCTGTCAAGCACTCTAATTCACAGTGTATGGGTTATTTTTGGGAAAAGAAAGGTTTGGAAACAAAAATTAAAAAACCAGCTCTCTTGCCACAACAAAATTGTCTTACCACGACAAAATTACAAGGGGCAGAGGTAGGTTGCTCCACATTCTCAAACTAAAGTTGTCCCATAGCTAGCACATGAAGACAAAGGCATGTGTGCCTGCAGGAAGACTCAGGGTGCGTTCAAAAACCCGAATTTAGGGAACTCTCTGCCAGCAGCTGCAGAGCTCGCCTCCGGCTGCGATGGATGCTGTGCAGACCCTGGTGCGAGGAACCAACAGGATGCCCCTGGCAGCCGGAGACTGGGAGGAGGTTAATTCTGGGTGGTCTTCAGAGGTCAGAGGAGAAGAGTGGAAGATGGCAAGGGAGCCTAGGAGCCACAGTGGGGGAGGTAAAGATAAATGGTCCATTTAGTGCAGTTCTGAGTCACCTCTGTCCCCGTAATTAAAGAAAAAGAAAATTGCAAGGCAGGACAGAAAGTTCAAAACATGCCTGCAAAGGGTATTTTAAAACTGCTTGCTAGTCTCCAAATTGTCTTGTAACCAACATCTTCACCTCAGAACAAAAATGTTTTGCATGGGCAACCCTACCCCCTTGCTCCTTCCCCCCCACCCTTGCACTTTTTAGGCTGTTGCTTTTGGCTGAGGCTGTTGTTACAACAGGAAATAAAAATTATATTACTCAGGAAGGAAGCTAATGAGTTTCCCCTCCCCCAAATGCCATTAGACACTTCCTGAATAACGGAGAAGCACATTAATATAGAGAAGGGCGGTACCTAAGCAACCCGAAGCTGAGCTTGCTGCATGATTAAAGCTACCTATAGTTTCTGGAAGAACTACCAAGTCAGCTACTCTAACCCACCTCCACCATTACGCTGTCTTATAATGTCTGTGCCAGAGTGATATGTCCATGATGCTTCTTAAATGACTCAAAAGCACTGAGATGCTTTCATCACTTCCTCTGAAAGAGTACACTAGGCGATAAAACAACTCCTTGTAAGGAGTGTTTTCTGTGCACTTACTTACAAGTTACTCTATTCATCTGTTTTATTGTTTTGAAATTAGGGTCGCTGAATAAACCCCAAATCTGGGCTTTTACTGTCTGGTCTGGTTTGTGGATTTTGGATGTTCTTTAGACTGAGGGATTTCCCAATCTGGGAAACACTCAAGGCCTGAAAAATAAACTAAATACCAAACACCAAATTTATGGAGGCTCAGTGACTGACCCTGCTGTGTTATTAACACTTGGCATTATTCTGCTTCAAAAAATGTAATGATTTTTTCAGTGAAAAGAATGTTAACATTTTGTATCAATCTATGTTAAAGAAATTACATTAAGACTTAAGTCAAAATCATGAAGTTTCTCATGTAGTTTATCTGTATAATGTATTTTGTACTTTAACTACTTTTTAAAATTCACTCATGGAATGTTGTTTTTATTTTAAAATCAAGTTACTGTTAGTAATTTAAGGCTTGATCCTACAAAGTGAATAAAACACAGAAAGAGTGAATTTTTGCACCTGTTCAAAATCTTCACAGGAGCAAACCTTCCCTGTAGAGGAGTAGTACCCTTTCATGAATGGTTTGACCACAAACAAATCAAATAAGTGACTTTATATGTATTCAGCATGAGTTGTGCTTTTTTTATTACCTCATCATGACCACCATTGAAAGCTATGGGTCCTGTTTCCAGGACAAATGCCATGTTGCTGTATGACCATTTGTGTCATCTAGAGAGACCTTTTGGGTAGGGCTCCTGTGTAACAGCACCTTGTCCCTTCTTATTCTCTTTCCCCATCAGTATTTTCAGGACAGCACCTGAAAAATCCACTTATTCTGCTTTGGCTTATTCTGTTCTCAGTTCTTCTCTCTTTGATAGATTGCTTGTCTCCTCTCTTTCTCTCCTTAATTTTCCTCTCAGTTCCTCAGTCTGCTACTCCTTTTACCTCTCTTGTTTAGGTCAGTTGCTAAGATTTAATATTTTGTCAAAATAACTAAATTTTTGAGTTTAACTCTTAATGGCAAAAATCAATGAGGAATAAACATGCCTCTATTGGTACACTATCTGGGCCATATTCACAGCAGCACATAGCCCCCATCAGAAAAAAAAAAACAAACGATAAAGTTAATGAGGAGAAAGCAACTGCTTGCCATAGCTTCTCCCGGTATTTGTATTCTGTAAGTTCTTCTGTATCTAAACATTGGCTCAGAATTACTCTACATGCCATTTAGTTAGTTTTAATTTCAAACACCTAAAATGTAGAAAACAAAATAATTAAGAGCTTAACTTACATAATTTTCATTTTATACATCTTTTCCCTAGTGTTACAATGCATGCATTATTTTCTTGTACTTATATTATAAAACAGGGCCATTTCATAATCACAATAAGACATTTTAAAGTGTGCCTCATGCTGGGATCTTAACAGTTCACCAGTAGCTGAGACACTTGGCTCTTCATCTTCCAAGGAAATTAAGATATGGCAATATGCCAACATGACACAGTGCCTGTTGAATTTCAAGATTTAATTACAGGACCTTATTTTTTAAAGAGAAATCACACTAGTCCCTACACCATGTTTCAAACAACAAAAATGTGTCATTTAATCTATACTGATTAAATTCCTTTGCTCCTCATTGGAGACAAACACTGTATTAGTGATGCTAATGTGTAATACGTAAAAGGCAAAACCCATGAAATCTTCCTCTCCAATTTCTTCACTCGTTCAAGGAGTACAGCTATTATTTCTAGCCAACAGTAGCAGCCTTTCACTACAAGAATTCTGAACAAACCTAAACAGTGTTTTGAACAACAAAACAAGTTTAAATTATTGATGAGAATTACTCCATGGAGCAGGAGGTCAAGCTGGACCGAGGCCAACACTCCTAGCCAGGTTTAACCAATGTTTGCTCATGACCCTACCTAAGCTGTAGCCCTGCAGACCAGAGTGCCTTGAGACACTGTGGTGTGGACAGAAACAATCAATAAATCACTCTCAGCAAAATAAAAAGTACATATAATGCATAGAACATTTCATGTCTCTTACTCTCTAGAAATTAAATACTACTGAACGGTTAAATTTCAGCACTTTTTAATTCCACTGAAAACCAGAATAACTCTGCAAGGAATTAATGCTAAATAACCGAAAATTATACATTTTTCTTTCCTAAAGCATGATGGCTTTTCTATGTTTGCAGTACTCAAAGCATATACTTGTAGCTTTGTGCAGGAATATATCTGGATGAGCATGTTTTTTTCACACTCCTCACAACGCTTGTCATTAATCGCCTGCCAAACATCTAACAGTTTGCAGCTTCTTACATAACAGAGCCTCTACATCTGTGGTTTCTGATACCACTGTGTTGTCCTAATATCAGCATAAACTGTAAATACAAAGAACGTTTTCCCACAGTTTTTCTCATCAGTTGTAGTTAAGCAAAACAAAATCCAAAACGCACGCAAATGCCCAAATTGTTACACCACTACTCAACAACCATTTCTTCTTCATTTAAAATCCAATAAGCATTACATAAAAACACGAATGTACTAAACCAACCAATTTCTTTGATTTATTATTCTGATAACATGTTGCAAAACCAGTAAAAGGGATTAAAGATCATCCCAAGATTAGAAAGACATAGGTATTTTAGAAAGTGACACAGGTATTTCAAAACCAGCGTATTCAGCAGGGGACAGCCCTGCACCTTCCCTGCAGGTGATGCAATGAGCCTGCTAGCCCCAGTCCTAAACGCAGAGCACTCAGTTCTCTGCTACAGAGAGTAAACATAAACTCTAGGCCCAAACACAAATTCTGCATCTCTAGGTAGAGACAAATTATAAGTATTTTAAAGATGAGGAACATCAGCAGCAAGAAAACTTTATTCTGATTTTTTTTCCTCCCTTGAAAGAAAGGACTTCCTAATAAATTTACTAATGAATTTAGTAACATTTCTCTTTTTTGGCCTGTTATACTGACACTATCGCTTAATATCCATATGAAGAACAAGTTTCTCTTCACCTGGAGATCTCCAAAGTGCTGGGCACAGAAAGCTGTTTATCTTTAAGGTATTCAACATCTCTGAAATTAAGATATGAATATTCAAAGAATGCCTCCCACACCAAAACTAAAGATAGCAATGTTTCATTCCCATTGTATATTTTGAACTCCAGAGCTGGCAGTTTTGGATTTCTGAATTTCTGAGTGCACTGTTTTTATTTCAGAAGATAGAAAAGGCTGCACAATGATTTCATCAAAGCTCAAGAAATATTTTTAACCCTTACTTAAATTTAGGTTTATTTTGCCCTCATAATCCATCTCAGGGGAAGATCCACCTCTTCTGTAGCACTTCAACTGCTTTATAACACACAGAGAATTTATGTAGCCTTGAATCACTGTTTCAGATTCATATGATAGAGCAAAAAACTTCTGAACTGAATTTCTAGAACTAAGATATCTAACACTTCTGAAAAAATTAGTCAAGTTGAGCTTAACTACTGCAGTTAAAACTTAAACAATACAACTAAAGCAGATAATCCTAATATTTAAAGTTAATATAGGCTTTTTTACAGGTTTGTTTCAAAGCTAAATCCATTATGAAGTAGCAGCATACACTAGTAATTACTATTGCAGCTTTAGAGCTATGGCTATTATAACAATGGCTATTCAATATGTAAAAAAAAAACAACCCACACAGAAAACTATCATCAAAGTGAAATTAAAGCCTTTCTTGTCACATATTTTCAGAAACGGTAAACCAAGTTTCCCTGGACAGAAGTCGCCTTGTAATTACATGGTTTCTAACAGCTACAACCTCTCACATCCATTATGTATTTAAATAAATAATGGTTTCTTTGGTGTAGTAATAACAATGAGGAGTATCTTAATATAAATCAGCAGTCTGCACTTGGGAAAAAAAAAAAATCTAGACCAAGCAGGATATAACTTCTCTGGGGACCAAAAAGGCCTTGTGTGTAAACTGTCAACTCCTTCCTCTTCCCTCAGCAAAAGGAAAGGAAGCGTCAAGGGTGGGACATCACTTACATGTCTTACAAAAAAATGTTAGGTATCGCAGATATGACCAAAAAAATGCCTACACCACGGGCAGAAAAAATTTCTTTTATTCAGCAGGGGAAAAAATAAAAAGTCCAGTAATTACTGTATTGCTAGCTGACACAGGAGGAGAGAGGTGGAGTAAGTGCACACACCATGGAAATATACCCATATACAGCTGAATGTTTTGTACTGCCAGGTAACAAAGTGTGTGAGGGGAAAGCCCTTAAGATAAATTCCTTCCTAAGAAATGGAGCAACTTGTAAGTCAAAACCTTCCCAACATTTGAGGGAAGGGAATACACTTGCAGCCATCTACAATGCTTCTGTTTGTGCCAGCTAAATCTCACTTGATGGGATTTCTGTCAATTTCATTCAAAATTACATGATACTGGAAAAGGAACTTCTTACTCTAAAACTATTTAATTTATGACTTACAAGTTACATAGTCAATGAGGCCACAAGTCCTGTGCAGACAAAACTGTCAACAGAGTTACTCATTTTCACTGAAGCCAGTGAAGGAAACTAGAGTTTAAAATGTAATTTTAGAAAGGTCCAATGAGGGTCTCTACATTGTCTTCGAGAAGCATTTTCAGTTTAGCAGGTTCATACCTTGGTGTAACTTTTCTTCTAGTTTTACCAAATGTTAATCCAACTGTGACACACCTTTACAGGTCCCTAAGCAGTAGTTCTTGCCTGTGGTGGTTTCGCAGCAAGTTCAGAGAGATTTCCTTTCACAACAGGCTTCTGGGTTTCAAGAGAACTTTAAAGATCTTATTTGTTTCAAAGACATTTGCTTGAAGTCTTTGTTCACAGAAAGAATAAAATCGCTGTACCGTGTATCTTTACACCATAAAAGGTACCTTCAGTTGGACAGGCTGACACTGGTAGCTGTTCCTACCTTTGAGCACCATCAACCCCTTAAGGGTTCTCTCCACAGAATCAACACGGACATGAAGGTCTTCATGAGCATTAAAAGACACTGCACATCCCACAGAGGCTTCTCCAGATTTTTGTTCAAGAAACTTGGAAGTAGTGTCATTTCAGAGGATTAAGGGATCAACTTTAAGGATTATGATGAAAAGATAGAAAGACAAAGCAGGATTTTACCAAAAGCTGGCTCTGGTTGATCCCCACAACAGATATACTTTCTCTTCTTCTGGGAGAAGCAGTCAGTTAACAAGCAATTCAGCTGATACTCACACACTGATATTCAGCCTACTTCAGTGGAGGCAGTCAGAACTTAAGTCATCCTTAATTTTCACTGATTTCCATAAAAGCAAATTAGGATGAAACAAGCCTAACGGCAGGTAATTCACAAGGTAAAGTATGTCAAGGCAATTGTCACTACCTCGAAAAGAGGGCAGAAAGAACTAGAAAAGAAAGAGAATATGGCCAGTGCACAATGATGACTGTAATTCTGTGAACCTCTACGACACTCTTTAGAAGCTGGGTTCTTACTAAGTCTAGTCCAACTTCCTTGCTCACAAGCAGAACTGACTACAGCAGGACCAGGTCCAGCCAAGTTTTGACTGTCTCCAAGAATAGAGGGTCCACAGTATTTCTGGGGAACCTGTCCTACTGTTTGACTACTGCTACAGTAAAACAGGGTTTTTTGACGTCTAAATGGAATTTCCTATTTCAATTTGTGCCCACGTATATAAACTCATTTCAATTACCAAGACGCAGTACAAATTTCTGCTTAATACAACAGAAATGCATTTAAATGTATGAAACACTGTACAATGACTCCAGCTAGTTTCAGAAGGTATCTCCAATTCACAATGTGGTATCACTTAAAAAAATGACGTTAATTCTACAAGAATGGCTGTAACCTTATGCAAAAGAGTAAAACCATGGTCAGTGCTAGTAAAAGAAACAAAGGAGTTTCCTTGGGTGGTAGGCATGAATCAAGAAGAATCTTTAAAAGAGATTATTTTTTACCAAACTTTCAGTAGAAGTATATGAAACGGAACCATGTGTAGAAAGCATGATTATGGCCTCACAAAAACATTCCAGGGCTGGTTGTCCAGCTCAGAAGTCTGAATCCAAGCTTAAACCCAGAGATGAGCATATTTGTTTGAGAAGATTATTTTTATGTTGCTTCCTAAAGAGTATGTTATTTTAGTATTTCTTTTTCTCAAAGGAATTCACTGAAACTCCACTCAATCCAAACCTTGAAGACTACCAAGGCGACCAGGCCTCAAAAACTAAAAAGCTGAATACTTCAACAACCAAGCAGGTACTGGCCCTTTCACTGGAAAAACTGCCAAATTCAGCTTTTTCATGTCCTTTTTTCTAAAAAGCAAAGCAAGAAGGCAGCGCAGTGCATGTTTCAAGAGGGCTGTCATTTTGGAAGTGATGCACACATCAACACACGGTGCTCACATATGACATGCACGGCTACAGAGCCACCACACCCATACTATTGCACAGCAGAAGGGAAAAGGATTGAGAATGTCTCTAGAAAATCCTGCACAAGCTCCCAGTCTAAATTTTTTTATGGTCGCAGACAATGTGCATTAACTTATCCCAGTGACAGCAATTCTAATCAGACTGATATAATTATGAAGTGACCATGGCTAATTACATATATCTAGCTTGGTTTAAGTCGATCTGTCTGCCACTTTTGACACCTTCTCTGCTGGAGGAGTAATGAAACTTTATCAACTGCTAAGGTGTGTCTATTGCTACGGATTGAAGTTATTAGCTGGTGATCACTGCGTCACTACCAAAAAAAAGGTTTAAAAAGTACACCAATGGAAGGACAATAGCGCATGTTGAAAAAAAATACTAAAACATCAATTTTTAAGAAGAATCCTACTGAGCAAAGTTCCAATTCAACAACATCATGATGTGTTGTGAGGACCTGAACACAGAAGAAAGAAACCAGCCAGCGAACCAAAACATGTTCCAGAAAAGCACTGTGGAGGGATGGAGTTTACGTAAGCCTGAAAGTAACATAAAATAGGAAACTCTTAACTAATTTCAAAGAAAGGAAGGTAGGAAGAACTCTCTGGAGGTATTAAATACATAACACAAGAAAAGTATAAGCATGCCCAAGATTATTAAGTCTTCAATATTGTCTTTTCTTAATAATGAAGCTTAATTTAGTAGTTTAATTTAAAGACATGTTTAAGTCCTTAACTGAACAGGTATGAAAATGAAGTTACGCAAAGCAAGTCCTAAAAACAGAATCAGAAAATATTATATTATTTTTGGAGTATTTCAAGGGTAAGCTTTCAAGTTTTACCTACTACTTTTATTCCTTGAACATTGCAAAAGAAGTACATGAAAGCACGTGACTCCCTAATAAATAATTGAATTGAGGACCTCATCTGATACTAAAACATTAGCTATAGCAAACATCTCACAGCTTAGGTGCTGTATTAATGGCTGTATCGGAACAAGTACAAAACCCAATAACAATATCTATTAAATCTAAAATGTACTTTTTTCACTTGAAAAGGAATTATTTAAAGCATGTCTGCAATGCACATCTTCCACGATGATATAAAAAAAAGAAACTGAAATCATACAATCCTTGACAATATTGGAGGAGCCTTCATAAAGCTAAGGAATATCCAAGAAGAAAATGGCTTTTACATGAAGGAATCATGTGCAATGATACTCTGCAGAGTCATTCTTGTATATATCTGTTGTTGTGGACACTTTCTGTAGCTGTAGAAATTATCATGTACACTTTCTGTAGCTGTAGAATATATGTATCTCTAGATGGAAGGCTTCTAAAATAGTGTAAAGCAGCTCTCCATTTTTAAATCAATATATAAAATTACCATCCTACTTCTGTCAAATAAGGTCACTTGCATCATTGTATTTAATCTATTTTACAAGTATATAAGAATATGCTTAATTTCATCATCTTTCTATACATTTATAGACATCTCATTCACAGCAACGGGAATTTCACACCCACAGGGAGAAATATATCAACTGGGAGATTTGGGAGAAATTCTCATTTTACCTTTTTTTTTTCTTTTCTTTTCTTTTTTTGTGCAGTATTTCTGTATGCCCCTTTTGAAAGGATAGCGGAACAGTTTGCATGACATGAGTAAAGATTAAAAATAAACATGGGTCATTAGGATCTGTAAAATTAAAAGCCCGGGATCACACTGTGCTTTAAGGCGACTGCAGTACCCAAAGCTCCTTGATCTTAGCTGTTTTACTGAAAAGATTGACCTCAGGAGCACAGAACTGGATAAAGAAAGATTATCAACTTGTTTCCAAGCTAAACGATAATCAGTGAAAAAGAAGTGCCAATACTTAATCAATTCCTCTTAAAACTGGGCACCTGCAATCTACCCGTCTGCTGCAGCCAGATTAAACATAGACTATAAGGCAAACATTTTCAGGGTTTCTGGGATTTAACCTCTTGATGCAAGGTAAGGATTTCCTTTATACTGGCTGTATTAATGGCTAAAAATAACGACTATTATGGTGATGATTCTAATCAACAGAATTTTTCATAGAGACACTTCATTTCCCATCCAGCAGTGTGCTCCAGGATAACGTACAAGATCAACAAAATGCAGTTTTCCAGCACAGGCAGGATTCTTAAAAGAGGTTCAAAGAAAGGCACCATTTCAAACCAACAAACCAAGTCTACACGGTTGTTTGGTGAACTCAACATTTTTTCAAAGTACAGGTATTTTATGAGATTTTGAACATTCCAATAATATATAACATTTTGTTCGAGCATGAATTTTTATTAAATTCAAATAATGTTGCTTTTTCAATTGCTCTTAAATGAAATTTCTAAGTATTCTAACCATTTCTGCTTCTGCTTAGCTGTTCACAATAATGATGTATACCTGTAAAGCCACCAGGTGAGTATAGCCAGGAAGGGTTAACATTTATTTTGGCATTCATAATGTGGTTGCATTCTTTTATTAACCAAAACCAAAGACTGACTTAATCACTGCTGAATAAAACAGCTTCTGCCCATCATTTTTAGACTCAAAAATACAAAAGAAAACGTTGTCATGGAAACCAGTCTATCCCAAAGGTATACTGCATACGGCCAGATCCAAATTATACTAGTATCCATATTTCCTGTACCAGTAGAGACAACTTTAAATTCTTTGGCACATCACACATCACACTGAGCACAGATGCAATTCAACACAACTGAAAACAGCCTGATTTTTAAAACAAATTACTAAGTAATATTAAGAAATATGTTTAAATTACTAGTTTTTCTAATACATGAAGTTGTAAAATCTTCAAACAATTACAAAGATGAATGGCAAATCACAGAAAACAGAGAATACCAAGTAACTGAAAACCACAATACAGGTTTTTTTGAGAAGAATCTGGGTGTTCATACTGGCCTTTGGCTAATTTTCCAGCATTTTCAAATGGATAAAGTGTTCCAATTAATTTCCGGACCTAAATGCTGTATATTTACTACAGCGTACTACACACTTGTTGAACTAAGTTAAAAATCTTCAGGTAAAAGAAAAAGAAAAGCTTTTTTAACAGTGATCATAAGCCTTTGAAGACAGTACCCTGCAAGGAGACATTCACTGTAGTTCTATGTTAAAGACTATATTTCATTAAGACCTCAATGCACAAAAATTGATGGCACCTTCATGGCACTTCCAGTCATATTTAAAAGGGGTGTAAACAAGAGCAACAAGGGGAAGGGGAAGGGGAACAGCAACAACATGAACCAAGCTAGGCTATCAAAGCAGCCTGTTCATTAACTACAGATCTTTAACATGATACTAACACAGGGGTCAGACACTTCGTGCTCTCTTTCCACTCTGGCCTCACCTGTTCCTTCCAACAAGTGATCTGAGGTCCCTCAAACATGGGACTTGACCAGAGGGGTGCTCGGGCCAGGAGGGTTTCTGGCCTCCCCCAGCAGTACCAGTGTTTGCTTACACTGGAGCACACACCTATATACAGAAATACCTTAACATAGCCTAAAACTAAAATCACAGTCATTTTCACAAAGGGTATCAAGTATGTTCAGATGTTTTAAACCTAAAATCTTCTCCTATCTAGATATTGGATCTGTTTTGATTGCACATGAGGAATTAGTTGCTTTGACTGGTATTACAAAACAATTCACTAAGCAAATTTATGAAGCCAGCTAAGAAACACATGGTTCGCTTGTCTGATCCTAAGATAAAGATCTTTCTATATACTGCAATCACAAAGATAATCTGGCCTTCTAGTACTATTTCTCTAAAGCCTGAGATGAACCATCTTTGTATTCACCACAGGACCCACTTGGCAAAGAACCAAGCACTCTTAAATATGGTCCTTCAAACACCACTGAAGATGAATGAATTCAAAATGGTAAAAGCTAGCTCAAATCATGCAATTTTAAGTCAAAAATAAAGTTCTCCTTTGTCATTTAAGAAGCACTATACAAAAGCCTGATACTTGAGGTAGGGGTGATGAATACATCACCCCTGAGCAATATAATCAACTATCTGCAAGTGCAGTCTCAGTGGGAGGGTATCACCTGTCAACTGAAATGAAACAGCTACGCCCAAATTCTGATTCTTACCATTTTTCTGCATTAAATGAAAGAGTACCTCTTGGACAGCACGACATCCTACTTCAGATTTATTCTTGCTCAGATATCTAACACTAAATGACCCACTGTGGCACAGTAAGAAAAAAGTCAGAAGGCATTCTGGATCCAGGTGAATCATGGCTAAGCAGAAAAAACAGGCTAATGAAATGTAATTCCAACTTGACTACCAAATAGATAAAAAGAAGCTTCGCAAAGATTTTAATTACAGACTGTCTCAAGAATATTCATGCACTCACGCATTTATTAAGAACTTGGTGAAAATGGAAAATGTCTGCTTATTTGACTTCCAACTCAAGGAGACACAACCTCCAAAAATATTCCTCCAAAGGACTTGTACTTTCTATCTCCATAAAGAAGGACAAGGACTACAAAGAAATGTGTTCCAAAACAATCAAGAAGGGAAAATAAAAAGAGAGGCATAAGAAGACTCCAAGATTCTGGTTTCAGCTCCTTCCGATTTGCCAGTAACCATGCTGGCCAATGACACCAGGCTTGATGAACCTCTGCATGGCATGACCCAAGATAAAAACCTGACAGAAAAGCAGCTAGAATCCAAGAGAAGATTTACTACAGAACTTTTTGCTAGTAGAGGAGCAGTGGTGACATAACTGGGTTGCCTTGCAAGCCTCTGGAGTGCTGGGTGCTAAGTACAGCAGAGGACTTTCCAGAGCAACATATACATCTGTCTGTCTCCTGCTGCATTACTCTTCTTGCCCAGCTTCTCCTCTGTCATTTTTTTCCCCCTGCTTCAATATCTGTAGTCAGCAGTCCACCTCCATAGACCTCCCAAGGCTGGCTGGAAAGAAGTTCTCTCCCATCTCCCACATGCTTATTGTTTTTCTCAGGCTTGCTCCTCATGGGTCTCATTAAGCAGCTTCCCAGGGGTCATCTAGCTGATGAAGAACCACTGATTTATCTTGAATTTCTATAAATTATACTGGCAGAAAAAATATTTTTTCCCCACAAGCTAAGCAGCCAATGTATGCAAAAATGAATTAGGAGAGTTTACTGGAGATAGACAAGCAAAGTCTTTAATCACACAGAACGCAGTAAAATGTAGGAGGACTTTCTGAAGAAGAAACACAACCTGCTGCACTGGAAATGTGTTTACTGAAGGGTCTTCCTCCTGGACTTTCTGGCAGAAATCCATTAATCATGCCAACACATGCCTGTATTCCCAACTCCATGAAAAACGACGGCAGTTTATGTTTCTGAAATACCTATTAGTCATTGTGAAATACATGGACAGACAACCCTGGAAATTGATTTTTTTTTAAATTCAACAGATATATTACTATATTTGAAAGTAGTTTCTTTTGATGATCTGTGTTGCATCTGGAGGTTTTTACAAAGGTCCAAACATCTCTGTCAAAAATGATGTGAAGGGGGAAATCAAACTTATGTTCACAGTAGCTCAGTTTCCATGGTCACAGAAAATTTTACCTTTCTTATAAAAAAAAAGTTACTCTGTAGAACAATTGTGAAGAAAATCCAAGCTCTCCCCTAGGACACGAATATTTCACTCTGTTTCTCCATGAGAGTTTAGGCAATTAGTGCCAAAAGTGATACAGTGGTTTTGCTACACTGCCATCTATTTACCCAGAAACAAATAATCAAAAATAATGAAGCTGCTGCTAATCTAAGGATTAATTTGAACTCCCTTTCCAACTTTAAAATGCCATACCGGGCTGGCAACTCAAGCTTGTGATATTTTCGAGTGCGTTAATCTTGAAGTGGCCTAACATCATCAGGTTGCCTATGATTTTGACAGGTGATCTATTCTGAACTTCAGTTTCTGGTAGTTCAATTAAAAGGTCAACAAAGGCTGAGAGTGAGATGAACGTTGGTGGTTTCCACCATAGGCAATCCAGTCTGAGGAACTCAGCTGCACTGACAAGTGAGAAGAGCACATCAACGTATATAACTGGATAGTTCAAAAACTCCTCTAACTTCGGTGTCAAGCTTAAAACTTGTGTTAGATCAAGAGAACTACTCTAAGGCAAGAAGAAATAACAATTTATGGAAGGTGTTCTCCAGACAGACACTCTGTACAGATTTTTTTTCAAATAACTGTAATTGTCAAAATGAACAACCATAATGGTGGTTTTCTGTTCCACAATTTTCTTCTTTTCTACTAACTTTCTAGAAATCCCAAATGTTATAGCATACTCTGTGACCATGGTGTAACTTTTTTCTTTAAATAACATTTTAGATATGCTCACTGAGAACATGAACAGAAACGAAATTTTAAATATATTTAAAGATGAAAACCCAACATAGTCCACTGACAATAGCTGACTTTTGTGAGACTAATAGAAGTTTTAAACTAGGTAAAATATACCATACCCAAGTAACCTACACATTCTACTTAACAGTCTTGTTTACAATGCTTCAAAGATAACAAAATATAAATCCGACTTTTCATATAGTCTGCAATTTCACAAGCCTGTGGTTGAGCAACTTGAAACTGGAGAAAATTTTACTCAAGATTTCTACTGAGTTTTCTAAACTCAGTAAAGTTCAGTCATGGGAATTTCCATCCTAGGACTTGAGATATACACACTGATACTACAACTAACAAAATATGATGCAATTCTTTGTTGCTAGTCATGAAAACTGGACGTTCTTTGGCTTATATTTAAAGAAATTACATAATTTTCTCTTTTTATCCCAATAGTCCTTCATCTGTTTCTATTTAATGGCTATTAAAATAACTTAGATAACCCGCACTTTAATGTTCTTAGTATTATGGAAAACAGTGTTCCAGCTTGGGCCTTCCCCGTAGTTATAAATTACTATAACCTTTTGTACAAGGAAGAGATAGATAACCTCATTTATTTTTTCTGAATTTATGCAGCCACAATCTGAGGCATGCAAAACCATTAATCATGTTTGGAAAATCTATTCCTTTATTAATAACAGAACATGAACACAATCAGAGTGCAAAACTCGTTACATGGACTAGAGCCTACAGCTCGCTGGTATTTAAGCTTCTACATGCACATTACTGGCCTAGCCACAATACATTCTTGGGGAATACAATAATCTTAACAACTTTATGCTACTGCCAAAACAAAATCGATGTCATTGTTTGCTCAACAGTACTCAATACTCTTGTTTTTAACATCTCTATACCAAGCATTGCAAAGTAACACCTGTAGAGAGTTAACACTGTGACTGAAAAATCGTGCCATCTCCCCACAAATTCAGTGAAAGCATAGAATAAGGAAATTAGAGTAAGAAAAGCAGCAAATTACCTAAAGCAAAAGGAGTACTGATGGTGTCAGATCCATTAAGATTCCTGTGATGCTATTCTTTTACTCAAATGGTTGAAACTTCTTGTCTCATATTTATTGTTCAATCTTCTGCATTTGACTCCATCCATATTTTCAACTTTATTCCTACCTTGTTTTGTTGCACTTTTTTGTTCCAGGCTAACTGTATGTCCATACCACACCGTGCCTAGTACACTGGAAGAATACAGAAAGTCTTTCCAGCACTTTGCAGAAGTGGAATAGGAAATTTTCAAGAGTCACTGGTAAACACAACCTGCCTGCATGCAATACCAAGTTGTATTTCCTTAAGCTGCTGATTTCAAAATCGACAGTATTATTTAGACAAACTAACACATGGGCAATTCAGCATCACTCGAACAAAAGCAGAATCAAAGCTGCTCAGAAATTCAGAGAATCACAGAATGGTTGAAGTTGGAAGGGACACATGGAGATTATCCAGCCCAACTCTGGGTCTCATGACCAGCTGATCCTGAGCAGGCTGCTCATGTCCATGTCCAGACAGGTTTCAAACATCTCCATGGATGGCCCCTACATCCCCTCTGGGAAGCCTTTTCTACCTCATCACCCTTACAGTGAGGTCTTTTTTATATTTAGAAGGAATTTCCTGTATTTTAATTTGTGCTTTTTGCTTCTTGTCCTTTCACTTAGAGAAACTGAGAACAGTCTGGATCCATCTCCTTCACTCCCATCATGTTTTTATACACGCACACAATCCTCCTCCAGGCTCAACAGTCCCAGTGCTTTCAGATCCTCCTCCAAGCCCTTAACCATCTCTGTAATGTAAATTGCACAACACTTTCTTCTGAATTAGTCTCACAAAAGGCATTGATGACCTAGCCCAACAGAACTAGTAGGCACAAACAGCAAAACCTAGGGAAGCCATTAAGTTAAATTAATTCTTGCTAATCCCAGACAGATTCTTTTCTGTGACTGTAACAGTGGCTAAAAATATTAAAAAGTACTTTATACAGTTAAGTTAAAATTTCAGTATTTAACACAAGTAGTTAAATCAAACCTTCCTGCCCCTTCATCCAATAACCACAAAAAAAACAAGTTTAAAAACAAAATTCTGCATGTAAACCTCTTCTTGTCAGGTGTTTGCCCAGGTAGAGCAACAGATGTTGCTGAATATTTTTAAACACAAGAGGATTTCTTTCAGTCCTGCTGGACAACATGGCCAAAATTTAAAGTGACAAGTTTGTTATTGTCAAAATAATGGCAGCGTAAAGTGTTACGGTGGTACTTACAGACTTTGTCTTCTGGAATTCAAATTAATTACACCTGTGCTGTTTACCACTGATTTATTCCAAAATTACAACCTCTGATCAGGTTAAAAAAACCCCTATGTTTATCTCATCAGTAAATTCCTGTATTTTTAAATGAAGGACATATCTATAGACAAAAAGTGATGAAAATAACATAAAGACTTACCAAAAATAATAGAACATAAACCAGCAAGTGATATACTTCTCAGCACACAAGGTTTATTTCCATCATAAATGATTTCTTGTAAGATTTATAGTTCTGTTTCAGGATACACATGGTAGGAATAGTTCCCTTCAAGTATACCTGTAAACTACATCAGCAAGCAGGTCCCTGCTGATATTTTTAACCACTTAGGGCTTGATGTTCTGATATCCAAGATGATTTCATATCAAACTCGGCAAATACTTTTTTCAATGTGACCTCAGAGTGAACTCCATCAGACTTATTCCACCAGCTAGATGGCAGAGCAAGGAAATCAAGCAGGATTTAGCATAGAAGCAGAAATATCTGACTGTTGCTCATACAAACAGTGTTCAGATGGTGTCACTTCTGTTCCCTCTAAATCTCCAAGGATTTAAATTGGGAGGAAAAATTCTCAAGCTTTGCTTTTAGCTAAATGTAAGATTTTGACAAATACATAAAAATCCAAGGACTCTAAAACATCCTACTACTCTAAAGTCAATGAAACAGCTGTACTTTTACAGGAGTACAAGAGAAAGTTTCATAGTTACAATCCTACAGATCCATGAGAAGCTGGCTTTTTGCTAAAATGTGCTAGTTAAGCAGATGGAACGCTGCTGATATTTTTTTACAACATGAATCTTTAACAAAAGCAAGGTATCCCAGCACTTGTGGCACCCTTTGCCAAGGTTCTGATTTCCAGAAATAGGTATCTTGAGCTGCTGAAATGGTTGAGTTTTTTAATAATAGCATTATTTTACATTTTTCCACATCACAAAAAGGTGAATCTAAGAATAATAACTGTGTAGAACACAGGTAGAGAAAGTAATTTCTAAACCAAAATAATTTAGAGAGGTGGAGATTATAAGCAGATGACAGCAAAGAGAACTAATGTAAATATTTGCAGCAATCTCAATCAGGATTTGTCATTCTGCCATAAAAGTTTATGAACTGCATGTACAGGTTTCCATTGAATTCAACTGAGATTTATGATGCATACCTTTACACTTACATAGTCAAATTAATTTTACAATTTACATATAAGATTTCATTCATATATATATAGACACATACACACATATGTATATATGTACATATGTATATATACGTATACACATATACATATATACACACATATATAAAGTATAAGTGTGTGTGCATGTGTATGTATATATAATATAATAAATATTATATATATATAAAATGTATATTTTTTTATATATATGCCCAGAATCAGTAGTGTGGTCAGTCTGAGAGAGTCTGTGAGAACAGGAGAGCACACGGACTACTACATGTAATTCTTTCAAGTTGTTACGTGGAAGGAAATAATCTAAATAAAATTAATCAGGGCCAGGGATGGACGAAGAATATGCCCCTTCCTTGCCTATATGCCTGCAGAACAAAATGGAAGTACAGTTTAGCCATTTGAATTCAGGAGGTAGCTCAAAGGTATCTTATATAAGTCTATCTCAAAGGACCCGAGCCATGGATTCACATACTACACAGAAATATTGATTTATGAGAACTGATACACTGCTGTCTTCATCAGGACTGCTACTCTTTACGCTATGTATAGCAACAAAGAGAACTTTTAATCTACCTAAGACTATCCTACCTCTATGCTGTAATTATCGAGCAATATACCTACACTTAGTCATGTTTGTGTTACAAGCAGGTCATCTTAGCTTTCCTGGAAACAAAATCCAGTAAAGCAATGTATTATGCAGTTGTACCTTCTTTAGGCTAAAATGTTACTCAGTGCAACTGACATTATATGGATCCCTGCCTCTATTGTTTTTTTCTTTTTTTTTCCTGTTATAAATTTTCTTCCTTTTTTTTTCTTTTTGAGGAAAAAAAGTCTTAACTACTACTGCCATAAATTCTGTATGGCTTGAAACCAAGTCCCCAGTTTCTTTCAGCTAGTTTTCTTCTTATGCTTAAAAACTGTACCTTTTTTTTTTCATTCCAACAATGCTTGCAGTGCTAGTACTGTTAGCAGTTGTGAGGAGAAATATCCCCATTTAAAGATTACCATAATATCACAAAGTTATTTCATTTGGAAGAGACTTCTGGAGATTACCTAATACAACTTTCTGCTCTCAGCCAGTTTGACTAGAGCAGGCACTTGTCCAAAAAATGACACAAAATGTCTCACAGAATTGCCTCAAATAAATGATACAACAGCTTCTCTGGGCAATCTGTGTCTGTGTTTTACGACAGCTATGGTAAAAAAAAAAAGGTTTTCCTTGTATTTATACGGAATTTCCTATGTTCCAGTCTGACCTTACGTAAGTCAATTAACCTAGCAGAAGTGGTTTTTCAAGTAATTTGCTCACTTAATTTTCACTAATTACACTATCTGAAAGTATATGAAGTGTATTCTCTGTGCACTTCTTTTTCTTCTTAATTAAGTTAGAGGAGAAAATTAATTTCTATAATAGAATCTTAAACTCAGAGAATAATTGTAAATTGATGGGTAAGTGTATGAGCAATGAACACACCATGAAGGAGATGGGGAGCTTCAAATACACCCTTCTAGCCGAAAAATGACTGAAGTACAGAAAACTAGTTCAATACATTCAATATTTAAAGGAAAAAAAACATTTTCCACTTGTAGACTACAGAAAGTCGAGTGGTTCTTTGGTTTGCTACCTATAATTTCAGAATAGCCCTACACCATTTCCAAAGCTGCAGCCAAAATGTTTAAAAACCTGACCACGAGAATGAGGCAACGGAAAAAGCAGTTTGACAGCTCTGCTACATCCCAAATTAAAATTGAAGCATCTGAAAACAGCAAGGAAGCAGGAGAATTACGTGTAAGACCATTCTGATTTCTTGTTGTTTTATTCCCCAATTGCCAGCTGAATAAAATATCAAACCTAGTCACTAGCAATGACAGGGGACTAACAGTTTCAGACTGCACACTACAACAAACCCATTCATATATTTCAGTATTTTCATGGAACTATCAAAGGCTTCAGCTGCACTGATTAATTCTGAGGTTATATAGTAAGTTGAATTTAAAAGAGCTGGGTAAAAAAATCTGTTAAGGTATGCAGCTCCAAATTAAATAATTAACAAATATGATTTCTTAAGGAAATTTACTGTTGAACCAAAGCATCTTACTTTCTTTTACAAAACCTAAAAAAATAAAAATTACCAGTTATTGTACGTGGTGGAAAACCAGATTTGAACTACACAGAAGTTGTGCAAGTTAAAAATAAAAACTACCCAGAAAAAACAAGTTGCACACAGACATCTCCCATGGTTATGCTCCCAAGAAGCTTTAATCCTCTGTAATAATTCCTCTTGTCCTACCATATGCCAGTCTTGGCAGCCGTTCCCCAACAACTATTGTCAGTGCAGCTGATCTGACACTGGGATTTCACTAGCCGCTACACCTTCCACAATCTTCGTGCATTAAGTGGAATTTTCTTTTTATCATTTTCAAAGAAACGTTTATGGTATTCTAGTTTTTACATGAAATGAAAGGAACTGATTAAACGGCTCTGACATGAAAATTTATCAGGAAGGAAAAGCTTCAAAACCCTATTTTACTAGTTTTGCTTAAGGACTTTATTACATAAGAACAAGACTGTAAGAATTCAGTACAAAATCCCTGTAAAATCTGGCCTTACAGATCTAATTAGAGGTTTTGATGTCAGGCAGGCCAAGACTTCATCTCTTGGTTTTGCGCTAAAATCTACCCTGAGTGGAAATCTTGTAGGTGGACATTGTAAAACAAACTAGATTTAAGTTCAGCATGAACATGTAAACAGATGGACAGATGCTGGAACCTGCAAATGTTACCATTGTAGTAAGACTGAGAAATAAATTAATTTTGTATGGCACCTTTTTTTGGTTCTTATATGTAAATATTTGGCAAAACTTAATTAAAAATAAAACTTACAATAATTTTTTTTCTCTGGCAACAGATCTAAATGCGTAGATTATTAATGTTGTACTATTCAGATTCCCATAGTACATAAAATAAATTATTTTCTGAATAAAATAAACAACTCATGCTTTGAAGATTGTAATTTACTGAGATACTAAGGAGCCAGTCTGTGTTATGGCTAGGACTTCTAAAGGAGAAAGATGAGAGTAGTTTTAGAGAAAGGAAAAACTACATTGTAACAGGAGTTTCACTGCACTCAGACACCTTTCATTGCATTTTTGTTCTTCTCACAGTGGACAGTGACTACCATTGCCCTTCAAAGCAGAAGAGTAGAACTAAATCACCATGAGGAATCATTGCTGATTCAGTGAACGTGTAGAAACACAGCCCTATTCACTGCCTCTGTCAAAATTATATTCCCTTTTATTCAATATACTTTTCTTTCAGCCTTGGAAAATACTAAATATTTCCTCCACTAATGAAATTTTAAGTTATAATTGAAGAAGTAATTTTCCAAACAAGGACAACAAAAAAAGTTCAGTAGTTGTCATAACTCTTCCTACCCAAGCCTGCCTGTGAACTAAGAAGGTCAAGCCCATGTTAGCTCAATTAGAGATGACCTGTGCAAACCCTTTATTGAACACTTGGGAACACGGGGAAATTGAAAGTCAGGAGAGGCAGCACAGAAGTGGGAAGTAAGATATTATTTCCCTCCATGAAAAGCAATGCCTGAGTACAAAGAAATATAAACAGGAAAATCAGCAGAACTTTTGCAGTGTGGTTTACAGCGCACATGTGCATAACCGCTGTCTAAAGCTCATCTCCATGAATACACACGCTGACACTGCCTTTATGGACATGATTTTGTAATAGGAGCGTACCAACAAAATCCTGGCATTTCATGAAGTCAAAAGGTCAGACCAGTGAAAAGAAGGATCAGAGTCAGTAGTGAGGAAACAGATGGATAGGATGACCCTCAAAGGGAGTAAATCTAACAAGTATATAATAGAAGATGAATAGCACTGGTACGAATTAATAGACGGCATTTTAAAAAAGAAAAAAGTTATTAACAAACAGTAAGATAAAGAGGTAATAATAAAGAAATATTATGGAACAGAATCAGAGAAACACTAGTATGACAACTACAACAGCGGGAAGAGGCTTAGTCATTAAGTGGTAGTGGAGATCTAATCAGGCTTTATTACTATATTCACGATGTGCATTAGAAATACTGGCTGAACCAATTTTAAGAAAGATTTTCAGATGCAGCATGTTCTTTTTGCTTTGACAGCTTTTGAAGAAAAATATCTGTCTAAAATTTTAAAAAATTAACAGAATGGTTTTCTGGTTTGAGGGGGAATGACATTAGGTCCACCCATACTCTATTACAAAATCAAATTAGAATAGAGAGAAATAAAATTTTACTAACAGAAAGGTGTATTTCAGCTCCTATTTTCTTGCAGTAGAGTGGAAAATGAGCAATTCCATCTCCTTCATATCTGCCACTTTCCTACAATGCTGGAATAAATGTGAAAGGTGTTCATGCTCGTGTTCACACACTACACTATTTTGTAACAGTCTTGTGCAATATGGTCACAGGCTCTTGCGACCAAAATAACTCAGAATGAATTCTAGCAAACAGAACTGTAAATATTGTTGTACTTTCTTTGACTTTGATCAAGCTACACTGAGTTACCCTGTCTGAAAAGCTGTCCCAGAACATAAATGTCAAATCCTGGTTGGAGCAGCACAGAACAGGGAAAAAGAAACGAGATGAATGCAGCTAAAGTAAGGTGTTTCTTCAAAAGTAAACCACAGCACTTCTTCTTGTAAGTTAGTACTCAAATTAGCTTGTTTACCAATGTTTATGTGTAATGCTAGTAAGGTATGTTCTTAACATTTACAACCAGTAAAAAATGACAAGCACTTTTAGAGGTGATAGTATTCACTTCCCTCATTTTACAGGAGCACAAAATAAGCATAGCAAGTTTTGGGGGAAAAAGTTCAAAGGGTGGAAAACCAGACACACAAGGTGCAGATAGGGAATCCCCTAAGTCCCAGCCCCACTTCCAACCCTTTTTATCTCTTTCTGAAACCATATGTTGAGTATACAATGCAAGTATTTTTAGATTATGAACTGGAAGATGCTAATCTCCTCCCTTTATTGTTCACGCCAGTGTTGCTACAGCTTTGTATTTACATAATGCAGATAAATCTTCTCCTACTTGATTTTGAACACCTGTGATCTGATAAACCTGTGCAATCACGTATATATTCTTCAAATCTATAGCCTCGTACGTTCAGCTGATCATGGCACTCAACATGTTAACTGCATTAAGACGTTGCGGAGAGGTGTGGGTCATGTGATCTGTCTACCGCCCTGGCAAGCAGCCCACTGGAGACAAATGTGCAAAATCTGGCTGATGCTTCCTGAAGTAGAATGGAGCAAAATTTAATCTGCACCAAGTGCTCAGACACACTTCAAACTTAAACTACACTGAAGCTACTTGCTTACTGTCATGACCCAGTGTAACTGCAGCAGGCCTGTACGTAGGACAGCTTATTATTTTCTTTCCAGAAAACCTCTGCTCCATTGCAAGGACCCAAGAGAACATGTTGTACTTCAGCAAAACTGGGGGGGTGGGGGGTGGACAAAAAAAAAAAAAAGGAAAGGAAAAGGCAATCATGTTCAACAATAGACAAGCATTTATCTTGACGTCACATTTCATCCACGATTCTAAGAGATGGCATCTGCTCATTTTAGGGTGACTGCTTGTGGTACAGGTCAGTGGAAGGTATTTTAGAACAAAAGGTTTTCTAGGCATGTAATAACTGTATACAGAGAAGCGGAAAATTCCATTTCAGAGAAAGGGAGTGGCTTAAGAACTGTGAGGTTCCAAAATCAAAAGAATGTCCTTGAATTTCAATATAAATCCATGATGTTATTTTCTAAAAAAGTATTATGGCTGATGCTGGAAATCCCAGTAACAAACTCATTCGATATTAAATAGGAGTATTTTACACATTAACAGAAAATAAACTCAAATGAATTATCACTTCTTTCTCAAAGGGAAGACAAAAACCCCCACAAAATGATGACTACTTTTGTTCCTCTGGAAAAAATATTCTACAATTACTGTATGACATGTAAACAATTAGCAAAAAAAACTGCCACAGCCTCCTGGTGAACTAACGTTCTCAAGATTGTACTAAAGTAACATTTCCCATAAATGATCCAAACAACCACAATCAAGCATGTTTTCTAACACTGCACCACCTCACCTCTGTTTTGGAAAGGACTTGAAGGCACTGTTTCCAGTTACCATAAGTATTTCACTGTAATCATGCAAAGGGTCTGTATATGAACGCTGCCTTAAAGAAAACAAAAAAAAAGTCCTTCCCTTGAACAGCAATCTCACTATTTCTTTTTCATTCAAAGCAAGCTGCAAGTATCAAATATAAAGAAGTATTTTAAAATGCAAAAATGTCTTAAAATATGAACATTTTCATAAGAAAACAAAATGATCAGACATTTCTTTGGACAGTAAAGAAAAATCTGGTGCCCTGCTGCATAGGAGTAAGTATCTCAAGGAATTACTTCAAACAGAAAATATCATATTTTGTCTTCATAAAAGGTAAGTTTTCAGACATATCAACTGTTGGCACAAGGGATTCATTAGTGAAAGAGTTAAATGAAGAATTACATCAGAGTAAAACTAGAAAATTTATTTTTCATTAAAGATGAACCTTATGCTTAAATCAGATGGCTGTACTCCAGTATCAGAACCTTTCCACACCTTCTCTTAGTTTAAGCTCTCCACAGACAAGCATACCGCTGTGTGTACACAGGCATGCTTGAACTCTGAGCACACTCAAGCCCTCCAACCATTAATAATTTAATAGGCTAAACCACCACCTCTATCAAGCACTGCATGTAGGGTTTCTAGAAAATTCACCTTCACCATTCAAAATCCACACAATTACTCCTCTAGCCTACAAACATTAAAATTACTGTCATTTTTTAAAAGGTCTGTAACATCTAATATTTGAAATCTAGCTCACTGTGTAATTACTTCTTATAATGAATGTGCTATTTGGAATAACTCTTTAGAATACTTTCAGGAAAGCATAATGCCAAATGAAAGCCGGTTCTCAATTAAATACAAATGATCCAAAAAGCACTTGATATTATCATAAAGGTACATACAAGAAAGTTGGAAGGAAGGAAATTTGTAACAGGCTTATCGGAAATCTTTGCTTTTGAAAGAAGGGAAATGTGGTTCCCATATGCATCTGACAGACAGTACTAGTGTCAGATGTCAAAGTCACATCTGCATTCACATTTACTGTGTTGGAACTCCACTCAGTACTGGCTTTTTCTCTTGAAGGAGAAAGGAAAGGATGAGTCTTGAGAGTACACGCTGCTGCCATCAACAGGGACCTCAGAAGTTATTCTTTGCTCTACACTCTTAGGTTAGGGTTTGGGTTTGCTCCACTCTCTCTATCATTACTTACTGCAAATATCGTATGCTGGCCAGGGAACACAATTTTTCAGTATTTTCAAGAGAAAGCGTTCTCACAGTTAAAATTCTTGAAAGACTTGCTTTGAAAAGGCTTCTGAAGGAAGTGAATAGAACTATTTATAATGCTTATTTAGTGTAAATCTGTCAGAATGGAAATTAACAACAGAGTAACTTGTATTCCTTCATTGTAGAAGCTTCATATTTGATTTCCATGTTTGTCTACATAATTCATAGACAGATGTCACTTGTGTGTCATAAAATACATGTCATACAATTGCTAGGCTGGATGCTAATTACTACAAAAAGTTTAAAACTAGATTTCTAGGATTTCAAAATTTGAACAGGATTTGATATGATACAACCACTAAATATTTTAATAACTATCTAAAATAAACAAAAGCAAATGTTAATAAATAAAGAATAATTAATTAATTAATTAATTAATAGATAATTAGTGGGTGAAATTTAATAGCACAGGAAAAAAATCAAAATTAATGACAATGTGTATCTTGACATTAAAAAGGCATGTTCTTCCATCACAGTATTTTATCAGGATGAAATATTCCTCCACTTTTTAAATCTATTTACACAGAAAAAGTAATCTAAATTGACAACAATGCTGGGGAATGATAGCATGTAATTAAACAACATTTTCCTTTAACATTTGCTTCAATAAAAACTGTAGTGAAAATTATCACAAACAGAAAGCTTATTTTACTATCAAATAAGCCCTCCTATGTTTATGAATTAAGATGCCAATAACAGAAATATTCTCAAACCAAATATATTATCTGAATCTGATGTTGAAACCCGTATTTTTTATTCAATACTACAACACATTTTTTCAAGTTGTTCAATTATTCGTACCTCTTTTTCTACTGAAACAGAAGACTGTTTTTGTGACTGAGAGCTCACTGTGCTATAAAAAATTGCTCGCAATTCAAACCTACAGTAGTTAGTGCTGGAAAACAGGACTTTTCCACAAAAACTGTAATGATCATAACCCAACAAACTTAACTGTTATAAAACAAGTAGAGTTATACCACATTTTAAAATAAGTCCTGCTTCCACAGTACACAAAAACCTAATGTAAAACTAGATTTAGATAATGCTAGCAGAATGCCTGTTGCATAGATTCAGCTGTGTGGAAAATTCTACATTTAATAACTGAGGTGCAAACTATACAGTGCATCTGTTAATTTTTTTAAGTGCCCTATTCTGAGACTTTTTTCAGAAGACCCTCTCTAGTCCTGAAAAATTAATCGAGCAGCAAAGTACTTACAATGTCATCTTGGTCATGAGGTTAAAAGACTTTAGCCAAAGAAAGATTTTGTCAAGTACTGGATGCCTGATATGCATCTGAGGAACACCATGATGGTAAGATGCATGATTATGTCCAAGGAGAGATGCAGCTGAATAAAGAAATGACAGAAAGTGTAGCCATGACAGAGGGTCAAGCAGAAAGCAGGGAGAATAAGGAAAAGAAGTAAGTCTTGTAAAAAAGAGTAAGCAGAAGAGGAGAGAGGAGATCCATCTGGTAAAAATAACTTTTTCATCACTTATAACTGGGCAGTGCCGTTTCAAGATCTGGACCAATACACAGAAAATCCTTCAACATACAGACTACAGGACAAAAAGCTTCCATCACTGTGACCATAAAAAACAGTGTTTAGCCAGATGTTAGCCTACTGCTCGAGAAACAGAATGAAAATAAGATCCCTCCAGAACCCTATCCCATCTCTAGAGGGGACTAGAAATTTGAAAGCAAGCTGAAACCAAAGGTAAGGTAAGTTGATCGTGGTATTGTACTTCACTCTGGTTTTTTGATGTTGCATGTCTGCCTCATCTCTGCAATGTCAGATTTAGACATAACTTTCTAATATTTTTATACCAATCATTCTGGATGTTCCTATTACCTCCCAAAACTTCAACTCCCTTCTGACATCTTGCACTCTGACTCTTTAAAAGGCAGAGCATCATACAGCCTAAACTGGTGAGAAATTTCTTCAGCAGTTCGACCTTCACCATTCTTAAATTTTATTCAGTACATCCTTTGCTGAATTCTTCCATTGCTCCACTCCTACAAAGCCAAAGCCTCTCTCACCCACACCCACCGATTACAATTTATGACCAAATTCACATCTGTTCCACCTCTACGTCTGAAAATTTACAACCTTTGAACTCAAGGGACTAGTTCTTTTTCCTATCGTCAACTACTGAGTAGGTGAAGATACTCCGGGTAGCCAAGAATAAATCTTCATTTTAACCACTTAGTCTTGATATTCAAGAACGTTTAATTCTAGTTATGACTCAAATAACCGTGTTATTATTTCTGTAAGAACCAGTAGTCTTTCTACTGGTTCTCTAAACCAATACACATAGGATAGTTTTGGAGAAAGTTGAGAAAGGAAATAAAACTACTTGTGTAATTCACTACTTGTGTAATTCATCTTTCCTCCTGCTCATGCTGAAGTATCCTTTTTTTGCATCTGGGGTGACCATTATTGTACACAGAAGCCAGATGAGGCCATAACACTAACATAATGAGGTTATAAAATTTTCCATGGTGTTTTCCACCATGTTTATTATGCAAGTCTTACACAAGCTTATTTTTCTGTCTTATCATAAATAATTTCAAACTGAGGAGTATTTTTTTGGATAGCTAAGGAGCAAACTTCCTTAAATTCCACAAATACTGTGAGCTGATACCAAAATAAGCCATCAAAAGCCAGCAGCACAACAAACAACATGAGAAGGTTAAATATAAAATGCTTCTGTCAGAAAAGTTGGTTAGTTTGAGCTCTGGATTCATACATCATGTGAACAATTAAGCAGTGTTTTCCACAGATGGCATATTTTGTCAAACTTTTTTTCATTTGTGTATATATTAATTTATGCAGTAATTATACTAATATAGATTTGATTATATATTAAGAAGGATTACAAATCTTAGTGATAAATGTGCAAACCAAACAGAGGTATGCCTACAATTAGAATACTGCACTCAGCTCTGGAAATCCTTGAAATTTCCCAAGGACACCTATAAAAAGTGGCTGAGCTGCTGAACAACACAAGTTAAGAACTATTTATGGTAATAAACAACCACCTTAAAACAAAGAATGTTTAAAATTATGCAGTCTGCAGATACAGGCACTCACACACAAGTATTTTTGATCCTAAAGGGCTTACCAGTCTTACTGGAGCATAACAAGATCCAGTAGCTAGAGGTTAAAGTTATATCAGTAAAATTGAGAAGTATTCAACACTAAATGCTAATTTCTAGAAGGCAGAGTTTAATATTAAAGTCTCAACTCATGAAGAGAGGTCATGGGCTCTACTGGCTGGCAGTCACTAAGGTGAAACCAAAATGTTATGCGCTTATGCACCTTGAGAAAAAAAATAGCTCATGTGCACTGGAGCCCGATTCCTTCTGCTTCTTTCCTTCTTTTGCCCCAGGCAGAGCTGGATAGGTTGCACTGCCCTCAACATGCTTGCAACACTTGTAACCCTGCAGGGTGCCAGGAGTAATAATACCCTTAATGGCTTCTGTTGGTTGCCCTTCAGAGTCCAGGAGCGAGCTAGGCTTATGCTTTTTGTTCTTCCCTTGTCACTGAAGAAGAAGAGGCTGGATGTGATGAGCTACTGAGGACCACTGCTCTGAAGGAACACAGACTCCCGCTCCCTGCAGCTAGCTTTTGACTTGACAAGAGTGATAGGTGACACTTCATGGGCCAAGAAAGCTAGAAAATCAGACTGACCCTGTCATCTTCCCATCTGCTTTTAATTTAATTTTTAACTTACTTTTTTTTACGGACAAAAACTTGAACATAGGAAGTTCCACCTCAACATGAGGAGAAACTTTTTCCCTGTGAGGGTGCCAGAGCCCTGGCACAGGCTGCCCAGGGAGGGTGTGGAGTCTCCTTCTCTGGAGACATTCAAAACCCACCTGGACGCATTCCTGTGTGGCTGCCCTAGGGGATCCTGCTCTGGCAGGGGGGCTGGACTAGATGATCTTTTGAGGTCCCTTCCAACCCCTGACATTCTGTGATTCTATGACTTTACCTTAATCAGTGTTCTGGATCACAACTACACATTAACACACTGCACGGAGGTCCCCACTGAACTACCTGTACCAGATCCTCCTCTCTACTTTTACAGTTTGTTATGACAGTTAACTTTAATTTTATGGGTTAATTTTATGTGTTAGTTCTAATTTTTAAACAATAGAACATTTCTCAGTTTAGTTTTTCTAACCTTCCTAATAATTTTGCAAGCTGTTTTCAAGAAACTTAAAAGAATTGGTTTAGTTTTCTACTTTTGCCCATGTAAGCCTAAACATCCCTTCTCATTCTTCTCATTTTCCCTTAAACACTGCTTGCTGAAAGTCACATTCTTTATGATTTACCTCACAAAAATTTTTCAAATTGCCATGTGTTTTTGTTTGAAGAGTATTTTGCACCACACTGGTTAAGCCTTCTATATTACCTTTCCTCTCTGTTCAATGGCACACTGACTTTAAGACACCAAACTGTTGGTGTTCTCTTAAGTAACATCCAGATCCCATCTCCAGGTTTTTTTTTCAACTTTTAACCTTGGAGTCCCTCTGATTAACTATCGTATTTTATTGAAATCACTTCCTCTAAAGCTTAGTGTTGTTGCTTCTGTGTTGCCTTTTGGTTCTGTATTCCACTCCCCCTTGGATGTTAAATTTAATTATACTGCAATTATTAATAAACTGGTGGCTCAGTCATTCTATCTCAAATTAACGTCAGTTCACTAATACTAAATTTAGGATAATGTTGGCTTTCCAACTAACTGTTCTGAAGAAGTTCTTTTATGTGCTAAAAAGCATACCAAAAGTTTTGTAGTCATCGTCCACTTTAATTCTGACTTAAATCCTGCATTATTATAATAATTTAGATTAAGATTGCACTAATCCTTCAGCTCTCTCTGTTGGTGTATCAGTATCCTTTTCTTGATTTATGTTTAATTATGCACCATAGCTTCTTTCATTTGGGGATGAAAAACTGAAAACTAATAGCTTTAAATCCACTAGTAAACTAGTAAAACTTGAATAAAATAAGCATTGCTCGGGGTATACAACTGAACGCCACACCTCACTTTTCACTTGCACACACAAATGCACACCACATTTGGAAATATGGCCAAAGAACCTGCATACTGCAGAAATCTTTGCCTCCAGGGGCTAATAAATTTAACCCTGCCTTCTGCAATGAGGTTGCATGCCCATTATTACTTATCACTTACGCTTTAATAAAAAACACTCAGCCAAATCAGAATTTGATTATGGGAGACACTGTATAAACAAAAAGCAAGAGATAATTCTTACCACAAATAATTTACAGTTTAAATAGAGACAAGGTATCACAGAATCATAGAATCAACCAGTCCTAGGTTGGAAGGGACCTTAGAAATGATCTAATGTGAAAAAAATACAGTTATGCCCAGTTTACAGACCAAGAACTGAAGCACAGAAACTAAATTATTAATTATTTTCATACAGGAATTCTGCCTCAAAGCTGGGCATGTTCCTCAGTGCACCTGAATTTACACTTATGTGCATATATCTATCTCTAACTACAAGATTATCCTTTCTTGCTGAATTGGAAGGGAAGGAATAAAAGGAAATATCTGAAAGTCCTTCCTCTACATTTGTCTGTTGTGTACTGAATGGGTTAATGCTCCATGATAACCTGTCATACAAAAGCAATCAAACTGGATTGCCTGCATGCAGAAAGCTGGGCATGTTTACCTCCTCTATTAAGCAAGCGACAATTGATTCTGATATTTCTATAAAATTTTGCTAATGTGCTGGGGATATTAGACAGAAAAAACCCGAAACATCATAAAAAAAAATCACACAAATCATGGTTCAGAATACAGATATGCATGATACCATGATGCAAGTGAGCGATGTGTCTCTCACCACCAGTTTACAAGAACTGAAAACAAGGCAGAGCAACAGCTGAGTACTCCTTTATGGCTTTTAACTTTTACTATTCTGCCATATGAAGAACTGAATGAAACTCTTAAATCCAGACTACTTGGAAAGACCAGTGAAAACTTTTGCTGCCTTTTTATAATATCTGGATTTATTTCCACATTCTCTGACTGAAAAAATGTTAGAAATGCAATTATACTTCATGTTCTTTATTCAGTATGCTATCTGATTAATCTATTTTCTGTAATATATGAAATACAGTGATGTATTTCACTTAGAAGTCACGCATTACCTTAGTCACACACACCGAAGACACTGATTTGAAACTGGAAATTACTGTGCCACTGGCAATGCCAGGAATACCTTCACCGAAGACTTCATAAATTTTTGGATAATCCAGGTATCCCAGAAAGGATGTGAATCAACTGTTACTCACCATAGATGTACTTCCCCATGAACTAACTATTGTAAAAGAAACAATGGTATGACTTCTCTTAAGTAGAAGAGTTCAACTTTACTCTTGCAAAACTGGTACTGTTAAAATGACACACTGCCTTTAATATATATTTCCATATTTATATGAGCTAATTTATTTGATATCCCCGTTTGTTTGCTCTAGAAGCATTTATAAATACAAGTTTTTACACATATACGTACACCAGTGTGAAGAGATTTTCTTCCATGCCCTATACTCAGGTTAACTGCTCCCTTATTTAACAACTGAGAAGTATACTTCAGTCCTAGCTAATTAATTGAAATGTTGCTTTACTGCAGATTTTTTCTGTAGCAGAACAATAATTAAAAGAATAAAGAGAAGTTTATTTCCCTCTCCAGTGTAGCAAGAGAAAAATTACAGAGTTTTGCTGTCACACAGGTAGGTCTTGCCTTTGCAGAGGAAAGACACATCTAGAAATGGCCACCGAAGTAGAAAAATATTAGAATGTCTTTTCTGAAATATGTTTATAACGTATTACCTACGATCTATCATTTAGTTTATTCAAAGAACTACACTTTTATAATAGACTGTCTTTCAATTGAGTACTTAGTTCTTAGACATGGCAAGCCTTAAGACGTGCATATTGATGAACGTTCATAAGGGACCAGAGAAGCATCCTACTTGTTTACATTCTGTTACTGATGTGCCAACTTCTAAAGATTAATAGAAATCACAGAATCTATTGCTTTTTTTTTTAGCTTTGATCGTTAGGAAAATAATTATTTGTCCACTCCTTTACAGCTTAGGAAAAAAGGAGTAAAAAGCTTAATATACATCAACTATTTAGTTCCTAGCTCTCCAACAGAGCATTTAGAAGGTGCACACAGTGGTTCCGCTCAGGATTCTCTGGCTGGACTCAACATGTCAGACTTGGCACTACTTACAACAGGATGATTTTCTAAATATCGAGGTCCCCTTGACCTCCAGGACACAGAACTGACTGCAACAGAATGACTGGTGCATCTGTGCACAAGGAGTCATGCGAAAAGAGAAAATAAAATAAAAGTACATGTCCAAGTCTCCATTTCTGAAGAAGGGAAATTGCTTTGCTTGTCATCTTCTGTTCAGTGTAAAAATACCATGGAAGAAAATGTGGAAATTAGCACTTAGATATGGAGATATCTTTGAATCTCTGGGAGAGAATTTCTCTCAAGTTTTATCACAGTTCACTGAAGAGGTTAAAGCTACATTTAAACAATCTTTTTTTTTTTTAAAATGGTATAAAAGTTTGAATTTTTCTATTATTACAGGGATCCTGGTCTACCCAGACAAGGTCTTCCAAATCCGCATGGAGAGGGATAAAGATTTTTTCTTAATGCTGCTGAGTGGAAAATATTTTCTCCTTTGTTTATTTTTTTTTCCTGTTCTGTACATGAGGATGAACATCCAGGGTATTAAAATAACTCAATCATTGTTTTAAAAAACAAACATGTACACCCTAGGGGAATAATCCTTCCTGAATTTCTTCTTCAGATCTATCCAGATCCAATTCTGAGAACTCTTTTTCTCCTACAGATGAGAGAGGAAAATATGCACATGTTCTTGCTTCTTCATGTTTATGGTTTCATTTTTTATTTTACTTTGATCTTTTTATTTCCTTGAGAAGTTTCAGCTATAATTTTTTTTTAAATTACCATTTTCAGGAGGGATTACTCTTCCTATCTATATCCTTTGCTGAAAAAACAAAGACAGATCAACCTAACATTAAGGTTTTGTGGCACCTCTTCTTACTATGACACAGCAAATTTTCAGACACACTGAAGTTGTGTTTGAAAGGAGATGACAGAGGTTGACCGAGTTGGTTTGGTTTCTTGGGAGATAAGGGATCTTCCTCTGCATGGAACTGGTATAAAAGGGGCAGGCAAAAACTCAGAGGAGAAAGAGGAGAAAGTCAGTTTGTTCTTCTAGAGTAAGACTGATTGAACTGATTTATAACCGGGGTATGTGCGGCTGCAAAGAACGAACCGAACGAAAACTGCTGAGTTTAAATGTAATACATGGCAGGAAAAAAAAAAACCACAACCAAAAACAAACCCCAAAAACTTAATGCGTTTAATAATAATCTTTCTATTCTGTAATAGCATTGTTACAACACTAGCAAGACTTTCTCTGAAAAGTCTGAAAATACTTAACAGTATTAAGAACATTAAAATGGTTAAATCACAAACAGAAATTAACCTAAAATTCCAGCACAATGTTGCTATCATATTTGAACCACACAACATGCAGCAGTGAATTGCCAGGAAATTCCTAACACAAATGGCTCATTGAAAAACAGCTATAATTGTTCCAACTCGGGTTAAGTATGACAATACTCATAAAATCATGTCCAGTTGAGTTTGTGTCATTCTCTCAATTCTTCCTCCATAGCTGTCTAACTCTAACCTTTTAATTCATACTTTTGTTGGGTTTATACGTAATTTTCAAAACTACTGTTTGGTTGTCAAAAGACACTACTGACCACATCTCTGCTTCTATGCATTTGTTATTTGGGAATTCAGTGTTTTTTAAAAAAAACCATAAAAATATAATGGGATATGTCTTTGACTCTTCTGTTTTATTTTAAACCAATTTACTTATATACAAATCTGATATGTATGTACCATCTTTGGTCATAAGGCCTTATTCATTTTCCAGCCTAAGAAGCTGTAATATAAACCCTAAAAACTTTCCCCTCAGATTACCAACTTTTTTCCTTCCCCCCCCCCATCGACTACACATGACATTAGCAATTACAAGGCCTGAATATCTGCAAGTAACAGAGCTATGTATATCTGGAAAAATACATATTTTTCTGCATGGAAAACAGTATGTATTCTTTCAGTTTAAAAGAACAATTTTATTATCTATAATTATATCTAAAGGTTTTGGTCTTGCTGTTACTGCCTAACCCTACTCAGTCAAGCATCACTCTTTACCTAACCAGTTCTCTTAGCTGTTTATACATCTAGCTTACACCTGATATATCTTAATACTTATGGGGGTAGGAAGTGGTTCAGACGTGAAAAATAGCTAACTAAAATAGACTCTTGCCTATACATAGCTACCAAATAGCCTTAATGTCACTATAACTTTTCTGGCAACTAAATCTGACCTTGCTAGCCCTGTAATTGGTAGATACCAAGATATCCTACATGTGTACACAAGCCATTGTGCGTCTAATAACAAATGCTAGAATTGATGCTGGTATCAATTTTCTCAAACGTAATTCCATCTTTTGTTGGGCTGAGTGGAAAGAGAGGAAAATTACATTTAATAAATTAAACCAGATAGGCATAAATAATAATAAAAAAAGCCAATTTATATGTATGAAGTAAAGAGAACAAAAGGAACATCTTTTTACAATTTTCTATTGTATCTCGCTTGGGCATTGCAGATGGCAAAATGAGGACCACTCTGCTATTTACCCTGGTTTTTTGGGTCACCATTTATCTTAAGTTTCTTTGTCTTTCCAGTCCTGTCCCTCTCCACAATACCTTACATACCATTTCTAATGGCAGGGAAGGTTGAGGTGTCTGTATAAGGCTTGTCCCCAGGAGACAGAGCAGCAGCTGCTCAGAGGCTGATGTGGAACAGAGCCCACTCAGACTGGAGCTTCTGGGAACAGTGTGTTCAAGCACTGCATGTCAAGTCATCCTCTACAACATCACATTAAGACAAGAATTGTTTTCCATTATGGCAAATATAAATAGGACTGCACTGCCCTGAACAGAACATATTCTTCCAACATAGCTCCAAGCCTGAATGCTTCTGAAGAAGTCCAAAATTAATTTTCTCGAGATAAGGCTAAAATAATTACAATGTTAGATAAATACTATTAGTATTTAAGTTGCTGTAACAGCTAAGACTACGAACAGATGGATACAGAGAACCAAGAAGACTTAAGGAAAAAATAGGATGATAATGACCTCCACCTAGGCAGCAGATTAAGTAAATTAGTAGTACATCTCCCCGATTTTTAATGTAAAAAACCCATAAAAATCTAACATCAAACCACAGGTCTCGTACTGAAGCCAAGTAACAAGGCAAGTCTGAAGATATTCAACACAAGGTGAATGCACTAGGGTGCTTGCTTGAAAATCTATGCAGGAAGGGCAAAACCAGTCTTATGGCAGGTGATGAACATTTGATTAGTTAACGGCAACAGAAGAGTGTGATCTCTGAAAGCAATGGAAAGAAACACAGAATTGGCACCTAGCAGCATGTAGAGAAGACGAGCAGCCAGGTTACGAAAAGGATCTCTACAGAAGTATTCTGGATGAATAATGGTATAGCAAACCCAGGCCAGAGAAAAACGCAATTCCATATTTAAGGTATTGGTTAAGCACAGAGACAGTATTTTTAGCATGTACATGGCAACTGGGAAACACTTGGAAATGCAAAAGTGTATCTGATTATGATAAGAAGAACAAGGCAAAGAGGATACCAAGTTTACAAGCCTGAGGAACAAACAGAAGGTATATTGCTCCATGCAGTCAAAGAAGAAGATGGTAGAGAGATAAAGAAGATACTCTTAAGTCCTCGCTTTAGTCAAAATGAGCTTGGAGAGGTGCAAGAGAAAAGCTAAAATGTTGATTTGGGGAAATTTAAAGACACAAACGTCTGGAGTTGTAAAGACAGTAGCTGAGTTTCTGTTTGAAAGTGAATTAAGAGTGATTTACTGAGACAAAAAAATGGCAGAAAGCTGGTGAAAAGGAGAAAGGGGTGGCAAAAAGCTGAGGAAAACCCACCATGAGAAACAGTGAAAGAGTATCTGGCAAGACAGGAGATGACTAAGATGAGTGCACAGCCAAGTAATTAATGGCACTGAAGGTGAGACAGGCTGAATCAAATCAACAGCAAGTCAAGGCTTCCACTTCATTTTCACATGAGAGGTGATACTTGGATTGGAGAAGGTCTCTCACGCTTCCAAAGAAGAGATAGCCCACACTCATGCAGTGAGAGATGAGAAGCTGGTGGCAGACAGT
Source organism: Apaloderma vittatum (assembly GCF_000703405.1). Classification (NCBI taxonomy): domain Eukaryota; kingdom Metazoa; phylum Chordata; class Aves; order Trogoniformes; family Trogonidae; genus Apaloderma; species Apaloderma vittatum. The sequence continues at coordinate 20,162 of NW_009710761.1, read as the reverse complement.
AATGTGACTCAAGGAAATTGAATCAAGAATTTTTTGTGTTCTTGAAGATGACAGGGATTGAAAATCTTCAGTTAAAAATTAGATAGAAATGGAGACTAAGAAGACAAAGATAAAGGCTTATGCAAACGATGCAAGTGAAGAGAACTGAAAGACTAGAATAAGCAGAAAGAGAGCTAAAGTCCCTTCCTGAATCAGAATAAAAGAGAACAAGGAAAGGGGAGAAGGGAAGGCAAACCAAAGGAGGAGAGAGGTCACATTATATGTTATTTTGCTATTATTTTATTATTTTTAAGAAGTCAGTAAGGTCATACATAGAGAAGGATGGGAGGGGAAGCCAAAGACTTCATGAGGGATCCAAAAGCAGAGAAGAGCCAACTGAGACGGCAAGTGTGGGAGATGGTTATGTGCAAGCGCAAAGCTGTTCAGTGAGAAAGACAGCAGAGCTGGAAAAGAAAGGAGATAAATCCACAGCAAAAGGAAGTCGGGCTGGTCACAGGATTTCCGCTAGAGATACTGTGCTACAGGAGAGCAGGACTGGAGGAAGCGGATGTTGGGAGATCGCCAGGGCCAGCACTTGGTGGGGGCGAAAAAAGAGGACAGCACAGTTTACCAAAGAGGTCTGTTCAAATACACAGTTAGAGGAGGACAAACCCAGGAGTCAGAACAAACAGAGGTCAGGACCTGCAGTGTTTGCTCCCACAGAACAGAATTTGCAGAGGATTTGACAGGCTTAGTCTGGCTCCTATATTGGGGGGGAGGGGAACTGAGCATGCAAAAAACTGAAATGTTAATTACCTTAAAATATTAATTATCTCCAGGAAATCTCCCCTTTGATTTGGAGAATCCCAGCTTCCCAATGGCCTAGAACTGGAGGTTTCTGAAGTATTTTTGCATGCCTAAGCTACTGGTCCCTTGATCTAGAAGTGTTTTTGATCCAGTACTCATTACAAGAAGTTCTCAACAAGACTAGTGATTTTTCAGTCTCTGTTTTACACACCAGCATGTCAACATTCAGGCAGCTCCTGCTCACATCAACCACACAGTTGCAGGATTACATACACACCTCCTCCTTCAGTGATCATTAGGAGCAGCAATATAATACACACTCTGCAACATGTAGTTATTTGCAACACAAGTACTGCTGAAAGATATATGCTTGGCATTATTTCACCAATTAAATATTTAAATTAGAGACAGCTCCATTTTGCAACATACAGCTTCTAACGTCTGCTTTCATCAGATATATTTACACACATATGTTTATACATACTGCAAACCTAATCTCAATTTCACTGTGCTGCAATCCAGCAGTCAGTGCTATGTTTATACGGGGGGGAGGGGGAAGAGAGAGAAGCAACAAATGTTCTCTAGAACTACCTCCAAAAATTAAGTTTTCAATACTCACATTGCAAATTCAAGTTCAGGTGCAGCAATGTGATTTTTTTTTTTTAAGAAGACTATACAATACCATTACTCATCCCGTAGAAAAGAGTATCTTTTATCTTGACCAATTGTTCTGGGAGTCTAAGCTGCAGTCTTTTCTGAAACCTCTGAATCTTCAAACAATCTTGCAGCACTCTCCAGATCTCCACTATAGTGGTATTAAATTAGCAGATATGCAAGGTAACCAAATCCTGACAACTTAGGTCTTTATTTACTCCCTAATAACCCTGAAATTGCCAAGAATTTTGCCATAGCACAGGAAATTGGATTTTGCTGAAGACTAATGTTTTAACTTTTAGCATTAGACTTCATGTTAAGTACTATTTCAGGACTATGTACCTATGCAATACAACTTAATACACAACAAGCAGTTTTATACTAAATAGCAGATGAAAGCTTGGTTACAGAACCCAGTACAAAAGTAGCACAGCATCTGAACTATTGAACACAACTGAGCACATTTTTTTTCATCAAAAGAATAAATTGTGTGCTATGTACATATCTGCAGAAATGTGAGGGGAAAAAAAACACCAGAAGAACTCAAATACATAACAAAATGTCAACGACTTTAAGCAGCAGATACAGATTCCTGGGTAGAGTGGTGAATTGATTATTGTGAGGTTCCTATTTAATGAAAAAACTATGAAGACAGCCAGATAAAAACAAGCTATGAAGAATATGGCTGTACTTAATCTATACCTAGCCTAGAAATGAAAAACATTTTCCACAGTTTTGACACTTGATATGGGGCCCATTTCTAAATTTCTTCCATTCCATAACCAAGTTTAACTTTGGCAGCTGCTGAGATACAAAAGCCTCTCGACAAAAGCTGCAAACTGCTGAGCAACTACAACAAAGAATATCAACAACACTGTTTAGGTCCCAAAAGAGTACATTTAGAAACCAAGTAACTGGAAATGAGACTTGAACCAATTCTAAGGTTCATCAAACACAGGCAAGTGTGTTGGTTCTAGTGCAGTTACAGGCAACGAATCTGAATGCCTGTCAGGTCAGGATTAAAAATTAAAGCAGAGATCTTGGCATGTCAGGAACTGACGTTGCGTTCTGAAACTGGGAGGAACGCTAGAAGAGCTTCAGAGGGAAGGTGTAACGCACCATCAGGCTTCTCACCAAGAAACAGGCAAGGCTGCATCTTTGCCTATAGCAGTTGTGAATGAAAAGGGAATGCTAAAGAAGTTTCGATTTTAAAAATAATAAATTAAACTAAAAGCAAAATCACTTAGCAGTGGAGGATTACTAGAACAATGGTGACAGTGGGTTGAGAAAAGGAGAGAAAACTGGGAAGAAAATTTGCATATTGTGTCAAGGCTGAGAGCCAGACTTGAGACAGACATTTGAGAATGCTTGAGAGAGCAATACTTCAGAGCTTCTACCATTTTTATACAAGATGCTAAATACCTGTACAGAAAGTGAAAATACAATTTTGAAAACATCAAGCTCAAAGGGATTTTACTCTGTTGTGCAAAGCCCCAAGAGTATAGGTTCAATCTGAGCACTGATTGTCATGCCTGCACGCTGGTATCATTCAGCTGGTACTAGATGAGTTAGGAGATGTCAAGATTAAGACCTCAAACAAAGGTAAATAAATGCAGAGACCAAACACTGCATAGAAAACACAGGTAGAAGAATCTGGGCCTCAGCTTTTTCATCATATGCACACACAAAGAGTGCTCAGAGTCATTCCTTCATCTTTGTATTCCATTATTTAAAATGTCTCTCCTACTGATCTATAGAGAAAATACAAAAAAATCAAAGGCAACCCATATTACTTGTGTTAGTTAAATAACTACCAGCTTAATTCCTGAGCTTTACAAAACACTGTTCTGGCTTCAACATTAGCACTGGTGGTTTTCACAGTAACACCTAACACTAAGCAAGGGTAATTTTGTTTTAGTTCATTACTTTCTATTCATTTCTAAAACAAATAAAATATATAAGGAAAAATAACTGAGTTTTTGTGGTTATGGAGTGCTCACTTGTGTTCCTCCACTATATATTTGAAAGGACACTTCAGTGAAAATTAATCTTTTCAAATAAAATGGACTTGAAGGAAGACTGCTGAAGTAAAAGTTTGGAACTACTTATATACCAACACAAATAAAAATTGCTTGATGCATTCTCTTCACAATTTTTAATATGAAAATGTGTCAGGGTGCTTACGTTTACATGTTTTATCATATTATTACTTTTTTCCTTAAGTGATACAATGAAAAGCTAAACCAAGCTGAAGTTAGTAGTTACCAGAAAACTCTGCTAATGGACTGGCATTTCCAGATAATGTAGGTTCCCTCTCCACACAATGTAGAGATCAGAAGTTGACACATCCTAGGTTATTGGAAATGATGTCTTTCATAAGCCTAAAGGCAAGAGGTAATTTCTACCACCTCTTACTGCTTGATCCATAAACAAACACAATCATGACAGCTTTAAAGACAGGCATTTGACTGATTTCCTAAAAATAAACAAGATGTCCACATGACAATAGTTGTCATGGGCAGACTAGGAACTACATTGGGCTGCAGTTCATAAGTCTAGTAGTGGAAAAAGTGCCCTGGCATGGAAGGGTTGAGGTGTTAAACAACTGGGCTATGTGCTCAGTGACTCACAGAAAGAAACGAAAGATTAGATAATGAAACACCTCCAGGTCTATGCCAAAGGTAATAAAGATGTAATTTTCTTTCAGAAACGTTTAAATGGTAAATTGCAGAGGAGCTTTTTTATGTAAGTGATCTCAGAAGCATTTAAAAGTGCTGCATGTAAGGAAGAGATTAAGAGAGAAAACTGACCCATTATAAATAATGACCATCTCCCCAGCCTCTCCTCCTTTGTTGTGCCCAGATGTCTTGATGGGTCACCTCCTCACTAGCGATGTTCTGGAGGGCTCTGTGCTGGATCCTCCTAAGATCCTGAGCCTCTCTGGAACATGGACCTGGGCTACACGAGTTAGCTCCACACAGAAAGATTATTTATAGTGAGGTCTGAGCAAAATTCAGTTACTCTAAAATACTGTATACACATGGAAGACTTAAAAATTAGAACTGCAAGTTTAGACATTCAGCAATTACGCAACTCCATTTTAGTATGGCAATTTGTGCTATGCCAATTAACCAGTACTTTTTTATGGAGCAGCCAAATGCTTATGAGAGTTCCTGGGCTATCAAGAACACTGGGTTCAAAACCTCCTTCTCTTTTATACTAAGGAAGAACTCTCAAATGTAAAAAGCACTACAAACTTGGATGAAATTACAGGGAAACTTGAGGAGGCTTTAGGATACATCTGCTGTGGCAGAAAACCGCTTTTTAAGAAATTAGGGGTTTTTTTCTCTAGAAATAAATACATCTGAGGAATTTCAAGTTAATCACTTTTATCACTACATGTTGGTGACTTGAAAACAAGAAAAATCACAAATGGCACTTTTGAAACATTGTCCTTTGTTCCTTACCCATCTTCAGTTTAAGGACCAATGCTATTAATTATATTAATTTTACAAAGAGACTAGAACATCAAGTATTGCAGCACAACTAACCCTATGTAACATATCTTCTGAACCAGCACTAGTAGAGGTTTGCTAAGCCTTTGCATCTTCCATGGAAGTCACACTTTAGGAAACAACCCCAATGGTATTTTGTCTCTTGGGGAGCCTGAATTTCCACTGAAGACAACCAAATGTCACCTCTGGGGCCTCAATAAAACAAGCAGACAATAAAATCAGGATTAGAAATCTGAGGATGAAATAAAGAGATTCAAAGATGTGAAAAACATGAAAAGCATTACATGGAAGAAGCAGAGGCATAGTCTCTTAGCAGAGCCATGCAGTGCAAGCATGAGAACAGCTAAAGAGAAAATCAGTGATACATAAGAGGTAGAGACCACACTGGATGGATGGATGGATGGATGGATGGATGGATGGATGGATGGATGGATAAATCCCACAGAAGACAAAGCATCCTCAATGTCTGGAAAGCTCCAGGAAGGAAAAGATTGAGCCAGGAACATACAATCTGATTATTTTTGTCCAGATATGTATGTTCCTGGGCAAACCAAAAGACCTTTCCTTCCAGAACTTACACAGAGTCCAAATATCAACTGTTCACCCCTGACCAGACAAACCATAAATCAGAAAAAAAATATGCCTCCAAAACCGAAAAGAGACATTTTTAGCATAGGAAGAGAAAAAAGCTCCTGGCCTATAAGGCCTGGCATCTATGAAAGTGTAGACAGTTGTAGGTAACAATCTTTCAGCCAAAGAAAAGAGATCTCATCCAAAAGAAAGCTTAGGGATGGCAGATTCAGCGTTAGAGGAAATGAAACAAGCACCCAGCCTGGAGAAGTGCACCATGGCTATGATAACATAGGTGTTTTAAAATGTTTGAGTAAGATGTGTTATCTGCGACACAAAAATGGATGCATTCTATTTCTGCAGCTTCAATAGCTCCATGGTTTGCTTATTCAGCAAAAATGTAATGCAGAAATTACTATTAAAAAGGCAATTTTCACTGACAGAATTCTTCTTCCAGGAGAAGATGTAATATACATGTTTCAGTAATGATTCTGTGTAATTGCTTACAACACACACATAATTCAGTTTCTGCTATTATCAAGGAAGTATCTCAACAACTGCAACATTTGCCAGGCCCCATTTAATAAAGTTGAAACACATTTTCTGACACAGCTTCAAGTCACTAATAAATAGGAAATCCAGTATGTAAATGTTTTGTAATCTATTTCTTGAAATATTTCCTTTGATCTCAAACTGAAATTCTGGAAACTGTGGGTAATCTAAAAAAAGAACAGGTATTTGAATTACTATGTTTTAATATAACTTTTCCAAATCACAAAGTTCCTGACAGAACCAGATTACACCACATCTTTTACATGACTGGTTTACAGAGTCCTGTTGGCTAATCCATTATTACTCTGTATCAAAAAAATGCCTATTTGTTAGAAACAAAGATATTACTACAGATACATGTATGAACTGAGACATAGCTTGAAACAATAAACCCTGAGATTTACAAGGATAAATATCCTAAGTCCTATACATGCACTCAGCCTCTTAAATAGGCAGCCTGATTTACAACAGCTGGAAGAGTAGCTCTGGAGTCCATCTCACCTCAGTAAAAGCTGCTGCCCACTCCAGAGACTTTGAAGGGGAGGAGAGAACAAAACAAAACAAAAAATACAAAAAAACCCAATTACCTCGTTTATATTAGTGAGAACTTGTAGCCAATCTTTAGGCACACATAGCTGAGACTTAATTCATGGTGTCAAAATCATCAGAGACCAAATTATTAGTTCTTTCAGTTCCTGCTCTTTCTAAACATATTTTTAAGGCATATAAAACCCGAGATTTTAACTACTATTCAAACCTAGGCTTGATGTTAATAACATTAATAAAGTTAACTGGCCCATTTCAAGTTTAATATTAATAACAAATCATCCTATGCCTTTCTGCCAGCACTGTTTCCTGGGGGATGAGTGGGGCCTAAATTACACAAATTCCTCCTTCCCAAGAACAGGAGATAGGAACCTCGTTAGCATCAATCCCCTGTGGCTCACAAAAACCCAATAGCTGGGGGAGCTGAAGTGCATTGCAGCGCACACACTGTTGTTCAACTACTTCTTCATTTAAGTTTTTAAGATGGATTTTACATTTCGGGTAGCTGACAAAATGAGAAAAAAAAAACAAAATAAACATATCAGGCTAGTAATTTTTTTGTCTTCCATTTACTTTGAAGTTTTTATGTCAGAGGCTGCTCAACAGTAAGTGCATCATTTGTTAGAGCTACCTAATCCACAGAAACAGGGACTAAGCCAAATTGTCACTGATGAATGCTTCAGAGACTGCCACAGATTCAAGGAGGGTCTTCTGGAAGGACATGAACATTTGAGACAATGTAAGTTGTGTGCCTACCACGATTTACTTTGATATCAAAGATTACTTTGGCCATAGTGAGTGATATGCATCATCCCTTCCGTTCTCCCCCAACAACATCCAATGGTTCCACCAAAAGGAACACTGCTGTTTGATCATTCGTTCTTTCATTCTATCCACCCATCTATCTAGAGATAAAAAACCTCAGAGAGATGTAAAACCTCAGAGACACTTCTGCTGAAGGGTACGGGGAAAAAGACTTCAGGCTGAATGAGGTATCTTAGACAATTCAGCTGGAACTGCCGAAGTTCAAGAAAATTTTCAGTAACTACAAACAGGCTTTTAAAAAGAATCTTAAAGCTACTTATTCTAATTCAGAAAATGATTACATGTATTGTAAGAAAACTGAAAGTTACACTTGTTTGGTTTAGTGATAATAAAAAAATGTGCAATCATTAATTACAAAGGCTCTAAAACTACCATTATGGGATGAGATGACATCTAGTAACAGTGTAGAACATTAAAAACCTATTAGAGCTCTCTTTTGAAATCACCCTCTTGGATATGCCTTCAACACCATCTTCTTGTGCTAATTTGTATTTCAGGAAAACTAAATACAAGTAATATCAGCTTTACTGCAGAAATTTCTTCTTTTGGTATCTAATCATTTTCCATCACTCACCCAGGTCATGTATTCTAAGTAATCAAGCAGGAAAAAAAGATATTTTTTAAAAATAACGAAAGCTTAGTTCCTTGTACAGTTAAAGAAACACGATTTAGGAAACAGAAGCTTCAGCAAAACCATCCACGTACTGTAGTGGTGCAAAAAGAATTAACTATAACAATTTTGCTCCAGGAAGAAGAAATTTTCCTAATTATCAAGAAAGACAGCAGGGATTTAAAGAAGCTCTCTTTTTCCTGTTAAGAGGAAAGGGAAATAGTTCTCCCTGCATATCATACTGTTGAACAGGCATGGGATAAAAACCCAAACTTGATAGAGCACGAAAACATTTTATATCAAAGCCTGGACTGAATACTCATAGGGCTACAGAGAATGCATCATATTAACTCACCAAGAATTAATCATATTCAGCTAGCTACTGGAAGTAGCCAAGCTCCAAGAGACCACCAGAGCCAAGCATCAAGAAAGGCCACAAAAAGAGGGAATACAGGAACATGAGATGCTGATAGACCCAAAACTTCCTTTTTAATGCTACAGAAAAAAGGTTTTCCTGCTGGCAGTGAAAGGAAGGCTTTCTCTCCAGCATCAAGGAGGAGAGAAGATCCCACAAACACTCAGGGGATGGCCGTCACACAGTGAGAAAAAGAATAGGTGGTAGGTGGATATTTGTTTTTATTTTTGTTTCTTTCAAAGGAGGAGTGCAGTTACTGCAAATGTTAAAATTACACTATCTAACTAAGAGAAAGTAAACTGTTCTAAATGACTGAAAGCCAAGATAACAGTTGGATTTAACTCAGGAGTGGTAGGAGCTGTACTCTTGTGATCCATCAGTCCCCAATCCAGCACATGTCCACCACATAACAATAGAGTGAAAGAAGCTGAAGCAAGAAAAATAAAGCAATTGGCAATGGGAGGCAGAAAACACCATGTTGGTGTACACAGAATAATGTAATACCATGAAAACAATATGAAACCAAAATATTATAAATTAACTGCTAGGATGGAGTAAAAAGCTTTCTGCGGTGGTATGTGAGAGTTGTCCAGCAAACCCCTCTTCAACAGTTTTGTCCTTACAGAGACTTTGAGATTTTCTTCACAACAGGAGGAATAAGGAAAGGGTCTCTTTGCACACGAATATTCAGAAAAAAGAGAATTAATAACTTAATAGTTGGTTTCTATATTGAGAAATAAGTCTAAAATTGGATAGTAAACAAGAATAACCCACTGTGTTTATACTGTTTCCTATAATCCTGATACTGTAAACCCGTATGTGAATTTAGTGAGAGTACTCACACATAAAATGCTACTCGACCGTGAAATTGTTTGCCAGATGAGGGCCAAAGTCCCTGATCCTGCCATCAGATCTGTACGGGCAGATCACAACATCTGAGTAGATCTGTGATAGAGTCAATGAGGTCATGCTCCACAGGGATTCAAGTGTCTGCCTTTACAAATCTCACTGCGAATCTTACTCATGTAAAATTGATTTTTTGAAGAGTAACATCATATTCCACTATATGCATATGCACTATCTGTATACGTTCTATCTCTCAAAACAGTAAAGATACTAGAACTCACCTCACAGATTACACTCCCTTAATTATTTTATAGTTAAGACCTTTGTGCATTTTTTAGGGTAAAGTTTCAGTTTTGCAATACACTGACAGAAAGCAGATCTGAAAGCAGAACTGGAAAGAGTTTTCCAGATTCTCTGTGGTGCAGAACATAATATTTATCATATGCCTTACAAAGAGCTGTGTCTTCCTATGTCAGAGTAAACTAGACAGGCCATGCACCTCTTCTGGTGTGAATTATGCAAAGTACTACTTTCCTGGCAGGGTAAATTAGCCTTTGACAGGTTACAGACTGCTGCATTTGAGTTTTGTTTTAAGTATTATCCTCGCTAACTGGCATAAATCTAGTTTGTGGATGTTACTGTGACAGCACTATGAAGATGTCCACTTAAGGATGGGTCATAATGAAACAGCCTACAATGACAAAAGGTAAAGCAGATTGTCATCGTTAAGTCAAGCTTAAGTGTCATTCTCCTTAATTATGCCACAATCTCCATTTTTTTTATGGTACACATGCATGCAAGTATGGGGTTTTTTCTGCACAAGAATGAAATGCTCTATTTGTATATTCATATTTTCAGTGGCTTAATATGTTTAGACTGCAAAGATTTCAAAACAAGAAACAGATTTCAAAACCTCATTTTTGAAACAGGTATTCTAACATTTCTTCTCAAGTAAAACATTCTGTGCAAGCTCAAGAATCCATGTGAGCACAATTGCTTGCAGTATTAAAGCATTAATTTGGTAGAGAATTCAAAAAGACTATTATCGCTTCCCTGTGACTTGTGCTATATAATGTGCATTTCATACTTAGCGTAATGTTTGGATGTGACAGTTCTAGTCAGCCATGGATATCCATGTTCCCTCAAGAGGCTTGCCTGCCTTTCCTCCTCATTACTTCATTTTTCACCACCTCTCATAAGGCATTTGTTGTTCAGCTGTTCTTATTAAGAGCTGCATGTCTCCCGCAATTTGTGATCTTCAGGATTCATCTTTCATCATATTAGAGAGCAGATGGAAGTTATAAGTCTTTGGTTTTTCCAGGCATGTGTTAAGCAAGTCTGAAATGAGTCACTTAGACGTATTAACAGAGCAGTCGAGCTTATTACAAAATCCATGTTTGGCATATTGTGCAGAAGTAAGAGTCACTTTCACTTTTACTTTTTATGAGGCTAAAGAAGAATATGTTTAGGCAAAGTGCCTCAAATCTAGCCAAACACTGGTATCAGAAAAAGAAAAATGCTTTACATCAATATAGTACCAGCTTGCTGTGGAGACAAACGTATTGCTACATATAGATGCACAGGTGGAGGCACACACCTTGGCAGAGTCCTCGAAATATCGTCTCGTAAACAGAATCGTAGAATGATTAAGGTTGGAAAAGACCTCTAAGACCATCTAGTTCAACTGCTGACCAAATACTACCATGACCACTAAACTATATTCTGAAGTCTCAAATGAAATGTATAAGAAAAGATCATATGTATATATAGATGTATGTATAAACTTATACAAATAGCTTCAGGAGAAACCTTGCCAGCTAAATTGGAACTGCTAAACGTAAATTTTTAAGAGAAGGCTGCCTAGGAAGCGTGGTGAGACAGTGGCACAGGTTGCCCAGAGAGGTGGTGGAGGCTCCATCCCTGGAGGTATTTGAGGTCAGGCTGGATGGGGCTCTGAGCATCCTGATCTACGTAAAGATGTCCCTGCTCACTGCAGAAGGGTCAGACTAAATGACCTGTGATGGTTCCTTCCAACCCAACACATCCTGTGAGTCTATTCCATGTTCCTGAATCATTAAGCATTATAAACATCAGGTGAAATCCTGATAAGGTAAATAAAGCACCAAAAGAAGAACAGCAAGTGGGCCAAGGAAGTGGGTTGTTGTAAGGTTTTAATCCAACATTTGCTCTCCATTGATCAAATGTTCGTTCAGTACTTTATTGATGTAAAGCATTACACACAATCAGTGTTAAATATTAATGTCAGCAGATCATTAACTCTAAATTCAGAACATTTGTTAGTCAGTTTAATTTTCCCAGTATTACTAAGCTACAACTTAACCTCCTTTAACAACTTTCTGGAGCACTGTAAAAACATAGTGCGTACACTGCGCAATGAATAAGAATGATCTGTATGTCAGCAGTGGTAAATAGGTTTTTAAATGCAACAACTACAACAGAAGTTTAGAAACAGGACATTACTCAATGCATGCTACTTAAACTCACAGTAGGAGGTATCTTCTCATTCTTAAAAGCATAATAAATTCAAAAGAAGCAGGTTTCTACAACTTCTGAGGGAATATCTAAAATCCACAAGTTTTAAACCTTTATATATTAAATTATTAAAACGCACATCATGAAGTGCTATATGCATAAATGCTTCCATTTCTGAAAGAAAAGATATCCTCTCTCCACTGCAGTTCACTCCAAATGATAAAGTTTAAAATTTAAACTGTATTACAATTTTCACTGTGGTAGTATAAATAAACCAATAAAAAAAAAAGACAATTAAAATTTGATTCAGTGAGTTCTATTCCAAATACACCCGGAGTACACCATGAAAATTTATACTAAGATATATCTAACAATATCACCCTGAGAAATGGTTGAAGTTAACAATTGCTCATCAGAACAACCAAGAAGTCAAAAAATAGCACTATCCTAGGATTTCCATTGAACTGGCCAAAAATTTGCAACGGAGACTTCTTCTGGGCAATATTTTATTATGTTATTATGTTATTCTGGGCAATATGTTATTACATTGTAACTTTAGAGGAGACTTGCCTTTTTTTTTTTTTTTTGTTATAAAGAAAGCCTAGACTTCAAAATACAGAGAAGCGAACCCATGGAGATATCTACTATGGACTAGCAGCTAGTAATTTAACAGTGTGTTTACCAACATTTAAAAAAAATATCTTACAACTAGATTTTACCTGTATATTGTAAACACTAAACTACTCTGAAAACCTGCAAAAGCAGTCTGAGCATTCCAATCGGTTATTTCCCTTAGTCTTTTTAGCTCTACCTCATTCTCCACATTATCTCTCAAATCACTGACTTCTCCCTAAACTTGTTGCATTTTCATATATTCCTCCTTTCCTCCAAGCAAAAGAAAAAAAGGTTTTGTCTCACAGCATAAATTGGATATGGTTTTTTATATAGTATATATATATACATATCTTTTGACTGCTCTACTCCGGAAACATATCCTTTTTTGCACAGAACATTCCCAGAAAGCCTCCCCTCATTAGAAAATGCTGTTATCTCCTGTTGTTTTCAAGGAAAATGAAGCATAAAATGGTTTTTAGAAAAGAGGCATTCTTTCTACGTGTCCACTGCTTCCCTATGGGAACCATGAAAGAGGAGCTAAACTGCCTTCATGGGAGACAGTGGTTCCTTATATTGTCAGAGGCTTCCACTTAACTCTAATTAACCATTTTACTTCTAAACTCTGAGAAAATTAAATCTACATTTGAAGGAGAAGGGTTGAAGTTTTGGGGAGGAAATGCTGCCTTTTCTCTCCAAAATAAATGGTTTATTCCTCACAATAGAAAGAGAAGGACAGCACAAATTTACCTGTGAAATTACCTCTGTAAAGAGAGAAAGATTATGTGCATTGTAAGAAACAACACATTCCTGTATCAGAGCTTACAACTAACATTTGTGACACAGACTAGCTCAAACCTAGTTGTTATATTATCCAGTAATTTATGGGAAAGAATGATGAATGTCTTCCTTCTCCAATGAAATGTGAGCATGAGAATTCTCTTGGGGGGAGCGGGTATTAGCAAGAAACAAAAAGAAAATAATTCCGTATTTTTCTGCAAAAGGCATCTCTACAATCCAAGGAAAATATCAGTTTCTCCACTTTGAAAATTTCTCAAGAGCAAACAAACCAGTTTCATAGCCTTAGAAATAACAGTGCAACATTTTGAGATAACATTTTGAGATACACCTACGAAGATGTTTACCAAAACCAGATATAAGTCAATGCAGTTTTTCAGAAAGTGATGCCTACTTTAACTGGGGACTGGAGCATGCTTTTAATTAGTCCTTTCAACACAATCACATTAAAGAACATCTATTAAGCAATAAAATTAAGGGGCTGAAGAGACTGAAAAAGTTAAGCTTGCCTGCGTACAATTCTGCAAATACCATTATACAGGATTCTCAGATTTAAGCATTGTCCTGCCATGAAGACATTCACCTCGTCTGACACTAGTGCTCTCATGCAATTGGCAGCCAAAGAAGACAACAATTCTAAACATCCATGGTTTTTGAATTTACAGCTTTTTGGTAGCAGATATATGAACACCAAGGACTTACCACTTTCTGAGACACATGAACAGACTATTTTGCACAAAGCAATTATTCGTTGTTCATTTTATTTTTTTAATAGACCAGTGCAATCTTTAACCATATGGATTTAGCTGATGTGTTCAGAGATGGAAGTTCAAAGCAAATGCCAGACATCTTTAGTGTTCTTCTAAGAATATATTTTACTATACATATACATGAACACTAGTAAATGAGACATGATCTGTGCAGAATGAAAAGAGCATTAAACAAAGGCATTTCACACATCCTTCAAATTGAATGCTATTTACACAAAAAGCAAAGGATATTGTTTTAACAATGACTGTATGGAAAGCAATGCCTTTACTATCTATATTAATTATGAAAAAAATGCTGTGTGTGGCCACTTAAAATAAGGGGGTTTTCCTAATTTTAAGAATCATACAATAGTTTGGGTTGGAAGGGACTTTAAAGCTCATCTAGTTCCAGCCCCTGTGCCATGGGCAGGGACACCTCCCACCAGACCAGGTTGCTCAAAGCCCCGTCCAGCCTGGCCCTGACCACCGCCAGGGAGCGGCTGCCACAACCTCTCTGGGCAGCCTGTTCCAGTGCCTCTCCACCCTCACAGAAAAGAATTTCTTCCTAATATCAAATCTACACCTACTTTCTTTCATTTTAAACCGTTAACCCTTGTCCTATCACTACGCTCCCTGATCAAGAGTCCCCCTACAGCTTTCCTGTAGCCCCTTCAGATACTGAAGACCACTATAAGGTCTCCTCAGAGCCTTCTCTTCTCCAGAACGAACAGCCCAAACTTCCTCAGCCTGTCCTCGTAGGGGAGGAAGAAATAACCTCTTCTCCAGGTTAACTACATAGTTATCTACATAGTAAGAAGAATCACATGTCTGAAGAACACACTCTGAAGGTGAAACTACAGACACAGTGATGACCAAATAAACTCGTAAAGGGCCTTCCAACAAGTTTCCAGAACTCATGTAAGGAATTAATAGGTAACTTGGACCAAAACCATTGCTTTTGGTGTAACAGTCCTTGCTCATTACCAAGCAAAGCAGGCCAAGCACAAACTCTGCACATAATCGCAGATACTCCTCAGTCAAAGGAACTGTGCCTGGGAATATCTGCTTTTAAAGACAACACATGGGATCATGGAAAACCTCAAAAACAGAGAAGAAATCAATGGAGGAAGGTTCTCATGACTACCAATTGCTTGGAGATCTGAAATCTGTTGATTTCATTCACAGACCTATATATTTCATGATCCCATGACAATACAATTTGGCAGCTGTCCCATGAGTGACACTGAATTCAACAGTTTGCAGATTATTTCTGATCCCACCCTCCTGGTACTTGTCATCTCTTGCTCTTCCACATTTGAGGATAATGAGGAACTTCTGTTTTGAATTTTGTTTTAAGCAGAAGCGGTTAAGATGCAAAAGCAACAAAAAGCAACAGCTGAAATCAGATCTAGAATTCAATTTTTTCCAAGAAACCTAGGACGACCTAGAAGCACAAGCTGCCATAGCTAGGATGCCTGCAGAAGATCACAGTAGCAAGAGCTAGCAAAGACAAGAAAATCAACAGCTAAACCAAGTTCTCCCATCCTTGATACACAAAAGACAGAAAAGGAGGTCCTGTGATAAAACTGCCTGGGAAAGACTGTACTGCTGTCACCAGCGGGAGAATGCTACAAGAAAATACACTTTCAAAAATTGTCCTTAAACACATTCCAGGTTTTAAATCAACAAAAATCTGCTCTTAAAGGACAGTTCTGAGTAGTTTTTAAAGGTAAAAAAAAAGTTAATGAAATCATAACAAAGCAGTCCTCATTCCAGAATACAGTTTCACTGTGCTATAAGAACATAAGGCTTTAGATTTATGGCCACCTCCAATAAACATTTAATGATACCTTCAGAGAATAGGCCTCTCATGGTAATCTTCAGTCCAAAAAAGAATGTAAAAGTATTCAGAATGCCTCAAATTCTAGGTACTGTTAATGACAAATTAGGAGGTTTGGGGCATTTAGGGCAGGCAAGTGTCTTTTAGTTTTGCTGAAGGAAGATAGGTCCAGAGAAGAATGGGGGGGGGGGGTTATTCCATAAAATAAAGCAACAAATACAGAGATCCAACTCGTTCTCATGAAAGACCCGCAGAGAGATTGACCAGTCATCCCAAATGTCCAAACTCTATGCCAAAAAAAAACATAGCAAATTTTTATTTATACAACTAGGACCTTTAAAAGGAGTACTTGGGACAGAACTCATCATAGCACAGTGTTTAACATACTCTATAACACTTCAGTACAACTAAGCTCCTTGTCATTCAGCTTACTATTAAAACATGCTAACAAGTCAGGTGGAAATGTGATACCAGCTTATGAGACTGTACAGCCTCTGGGGCAATGAATGTGTCTTTTTCCTTATCCTGTAAATTACCTGGCATTCTTCTGGGAGCCATAAAAACAAACAAGAGATCCTTACTCATACCAGTGAGCTGTGGAGAAGACACTAATAAAACCTTACCTGGAAAATAATCAAGATTTTACAATAGCTACCTCTAAGAATTAATAGATCGCTCTTTGCACCAACACCACATGGAAGAAGTTCCATTGTAAGAAGGGTGAGAGAGGCACAGGAACATCTGGACTGTAAAAAGATCTTAACTATTATGCACAAAAATCACCTTGTAAGAAAGGACTTTTCAGGTACCACCTTTACAAAAAACAAGGTCCAGGGATGTCAATATGTGGCCAGGTCTTAGGAAGAAGAGAATGGTAGCAGACAGAAACTCATTGGCAGAGGTGCTGCTAAAAACCTACTCTCCTCCCAATCAATCACAAGGTTTATGTTTAACTCCCCTTTGGACCCAGTAGGCTTTCAGTTTGGAAAGAAGTGGAAAGGTAGGAAAAAGATCCATGTTGTAACTTGCTTCTCTCAACAGAAGATCTCTGTTCAAAACCCAAGGAAATGAGATCTTAACTAGAGAGATGAAGAGGTGGACTTAGGACACTGTGAAAAAATAAAACCCCGTTCTACAGCAAAGACTAAATTTTGTCTCAGCATCTGTGTAGATTATTTTTCACAAGACTTCAAAACATATAGAGTTTTCCTCCAGAAATGCCTGCAATATTTATAAGCTAGGCGAGCAAGCATCAGATTTCTCTCCTAAGTTACCTTAAATGTAAACAATTTCTAATTCTAAATCATTACATTAAACCTTCAAGGACAGAACCTATATCCCTGAACCAGAACACACACTTTCATGACACGTATGTGTCTTTTCAAGCCTAAAATATATTATATAAATGCACCTAATGAGTTCAGAACCTTGTTCACTCAGAAGAAAACATTTCCAATTGCAAATCTCGATAGAAAATAAAAATAGAATCCCTATTAGATAAGACGGAGGAGCTGCAAATACTTAACCTCAGGATGAGCACAGAAAATCTTTTTTAAGCCTGAATAAGCCTTTGTTTTTCTATTTATTGGATTTTCAGTAAGATGAGCATTGTTAGTACTGCAAGCAGTTACAGCCTCTACCTTGAGAGTCACTTCATGTTCCTGCTGTCAGACATGAAAGATTCTTCTGCTCTTGCTAGCTCGATAAAGATCAGAAGCTGTATTAGTACAATCTGAACACCATGAAATAGTACTTCCAAACCCTTTCTCTGCAGAACAAGGATACTAGTACATAAAGAAACCCATACACACATATGTACCAGAAAATTTAAATCACAGTTACCTAAAAGAATTTGGTTTTACTGTTGTTTTATACAAAAAGTTGAGAATGGCTCAGTAGTACAGACCGATAGGTACACACAGGTGTAAAGACTCAGTTTGCTGGTTTATTCAGAGTTAATACTAGAGGAAACTCCTGAAACTCTTTTTCGGGACAGTACTACAGAGTCCAAGAAAGATCCTGCAATTCTAATCATCCAAGTACATCACAGATGTGCAAAGTCCAGCTACAAATATTTGATTTTATTCAACAACAAAGCAAGCACACGCGGAAATCTTACGGCAAAGTAAATAAAGAAATAAACCTATTTTTTTGAAAAATATCGAGAAGGAAGGGGGCAGAATCAAAAATATCGAGAAGGAAGGGGGCAGAATCAAATAACATTATTTTTCCAACTGCAGTTAAAACACTGTAAGACTTAACAAACTGTATCAATTTATTTCAGGAGTCAACCTGTGTATGTAACAGACTGACTCGCAACTGTGGTGACTGAGACAGCAGTTTTTCACAAATTATTAAATCATCTGCAAGTGCTTTCCTCTTCCATCTAACTTTAACCTTTCGCTCCTTACAAAAGCAGAGACAGACAAGATAATGGTTCAGCTAATACAACCTACTTGGTGCAAGCAGACCACTCCCACCTTCAGAAAGAATTATTTTTCTTATGTTAAGCAGAACACACACCTAATAAAAAATTTTGGATTGCTAGTATGAAATCATAAACAAGCCTTCTGTGCTTTTTGTACTTAAAATTGCAGTTTTGAGATATTACAGTACAGCTATGAATGCTCTGTTGCTGCAATGCGCCAGCAGGGTTTTTATTGGCCAGATCTCTCAGCGTGATGGAGAAGCCGAAATCCAACCACCGTCTTCCTGATGGTCTTCACCCACAGTGCAATTTTGACGCCTCTGGAGTCAATAGCAAAGCACTACATGGGTCAAAATTTTACTTATTAAATGTTCATCTTCCTCTGCTGTGAAATATGCTTGGCCATATTTTATAATAATTTGTCATGATCTTTAATACGAGCATACAATACCCTCATGCAATATTAAATACATGTAATATTTCAAAAGTATGCACTCATCATGATGCAGACTGTCTTATTAAGCAAAAAGCACATGATGCTGAGGAACACCCTGAGTCTTGGTAGATACTAGATGAGGTTATTTCAACTGTGATAACAATAATGCAAAAGCTAGTTTTTCCTGTCACATTAAAAGACTAAGAGGGAACTGGTTTTAGAAATAACTGGTGAATTAATTTCTGAAATAAATCAATTTATTTCTAAAATAAACATTCATCCTTTCTTAACAGACTGATGTGCATACAGAAGCATACCGTGTTTTTATTTTTACTTTATCAAACAACCTTATACACTGACTTAAACATTCAGATAATCACAAAATAGTAGCACACACAGAACTCATTTCACTGTTTTCTCATTGTTTTTGGAATTATGACAATACACATCATAATGCAGACAGAACTGAGCAATAAGGCCAGGTAATATTCCAAGATCTGTAGAAGTTAGAAATGCTACAGGGGTGATGCTAAGAAAATAGGGGTTTTTATCTGACATTATTTTGATTCTCCTACTCAAATTCATAGTATACATCAAAATTTAGTTTCAGTAAGAGCTTAGTGATCAATGAAACTCTCATGAGTTTTAAGAATTGTGGACTCCACTCCTTATTTGCTCTAATAACAAGGATTCAAAACAACTGCTAAATATTGTATTTTTCTAACAAAATATTTAAAAGAGAACAGGTAAAAAAGATTGCAGCAATTGTACTTGCAGAAGTTATTTCATTTTTAGTTTAAGGAATATGCTTTACCAAGTTGACTGACCTTAACACCTCTGCGGGTGGAAAATTTCCTTGGAACTTTGTTCACATGTTTTATTGTGTTAAGGTGGCATTGGTCTGTAAGTAAAATAGGCTGAACAGTTCTAAATGTGTTGATGGTGCATTTACAATCTAAGTCATTGTTAACTACAAAAAAAGCAAGATCATCATTAGCTCACATACTGTATGATGCCAAGCCATTATCAGATTGATTATGACAACAGAAAATGGAAAATGGTCACTTAGCTGATTCACTTCCGATTTTCTAAATTTGTGTTTGTACGACATTGGGCTATTTTTGATTGGTCTAATTTTGATTTTATCTGTGGAAGCATTTTTCTCCCATAACTAAATAGTATTTCTAAGATAAACCTGGAAAACACTGAAGGAAAGAGGTTTCAGAGTTGTATTGTGAGAGAATTATGCTCCCTCTTTAGACTACATCAGTGGCCCAAAGGAATGATAAACTCAGAGTGGTCAACCTTGTAAAGATTTCTTCAGTAAAAATGAAATCACATGGAGAGGAGCTGACGTAGAAGGAACTCAAATTCCATGCTAATTTCAGAATGCAGTTCCATTTACATGATGAGAACGGAGAAAACAGAACAAAACTGTTTCAGTATTTTGGACTATAGTATCTAGAACTGGTTGGGGTTGTTATTAT